>NC_057800.1:402320695-402338139 GCF_018294505.1 Triticum aestivum | reverse complement strand
AGAGAACTTTGACGTTCTCGATGCCGGCTTCCGGCAAGCTTGTTGCCAGGAAGGCTTTTATCTTTGGCAGAGAACTTTGATGTTCTCGATGCCGGCTTCCGGCAAGCTTGTTGCCAAGAAGGCTTATGGCGAAGAACATCGTCGTTCTTGACACCGGCTCCCAGCAAGATCGTTGCCGGAAAGGCTTATGGCGAAGAACTTCGTCGTTCTTGACGCCGGCTCCCGGCAAGATCATTGCTGGAAAGGCTTATGGTGAAGAACTTCGTCGTTCTTGACGCCGGCTCCCGGCAAGATCGTTGCCGGAAAGTCTTATGGCGAAGAACTTCGTCGTTCTTGATGCCGGCTCCCGGCAAGATCATTGCCGGAAAGGCTTATGGCGAAGAACTTCGTCGTTCTTGATGCCGGCTCCCGGCAAGATCGTTGCCGGAAAGGCCTATGGCGAAGAACTTCGTCGTTCTTGACGCCGGAAAGATTGGCCCTAAGGGCGCTGCCAGCCCCCGGGCCATAACTGCGTTCAAACATAACAAGTGATTAGCATCCGAAGTGCACTTAACTCGCTTGCGAATTTTGACTTCTGCTACATATTCCCTATGCCTGCTGGAATGCTTTCCGGTGCGTATGATCCAGCCAGCAGCGCTTGAGGGAACAGGCCCATAGCGGCTATTCGGGAACATCGCCTCTCAGAAAGGTTTACCTTCTTGGTTCTAGCGCAACCGCACAAGTTGCCGAGCGGACTCGAGGCAACATGGAGCGCAACTAGCCCCGAGAAGGCTCCTTGGCATACAGGTCTATGCAGAAATCTCAAATAAATAGCGCATGCTATCTTCCTGTTCAACCTCTCTTTGTACGTCCACCCTACGCTTTCTAGGGAAACTTGCCGGTGCAGGAACCCTTGCCGCGAGCGCCGAGTGCGGAACTTCAGCAGCCTGCTGGCGGGGTTGCTACCGACAAGCAATCTTGTCGCAGCTAGTTGCAGCTCGCTTAAGCTGTTGAGCGGACTCGAAACAAAGTAAGGGCGCTAGCGGCTCACTTAAGTTGTTGAGCGGACTCGAAGCAAAGTAAGGGCGCTAGCAGCTCACTTAAGTTGTTGAGCAAACTCGAAACAAAGTAAGGGCGCAACTAGCTACGAGTTGATTCCTCCGCGCACAGGTTTTCCGTACAAAGAACAAGATCTCCGAGGCGGATAACTTTATATAGAAAGGAAATATCTAAAGTTTCGCATGACTTAGCTTTTTCCGTTGCCGCACTGGCGACGTTCTTTTGCTCGCCCGCTCCTTAGGAGCCATAACGATGAAGATTTAGCTTGCGTGCACGCCGGATCGGGTTCGCACAATCTCGACGCCCCCTACCTGGCGCGCCAAAGATGTCGGGGGGTGCTGATCCACCAACACCTATGGGGACAGGGCCCCTTTCGGTTCGGTGGGAGGCGGAGAGCGCACAAAGAGCGGATCGAGGCGGTACACGCGGGCGGTTTTTACCCAGCTTCGGGCCGCACGGATGCGTAAAACCCTACTGCTGCTTGTTTCTGTGTATTGAAACTTTGCTCAGGAGCGATCAACGCTACCAGATTGAGCGTGGGGGTGTTTCTGGTGTCTCCAATGAGTCGAACTGGCCGAACCTCCTCTACGTTGCGCTTGGGCCTCCTTTTATACTTTCAAGGGGTCACCGACAGGTGGCAACGTAGACTAGAAGGGTAAAAATGGAAAAGGATGCGGTAGGTGCAGCTATCGCTACTGTGGATACAGTGCGCCCTACCTAACTCTGACGGCAGGGGACAAGGGCATTAAATGCCTGTCTGAGTCTCCCAAAAAGTGCAAAAGGTGACCGTTAGGAGCGCCACCATTTGCCACGATGGGCTTCTCTTCGTCTCCTCTTGCCACCACGTACCCCTAGCTGCACGGCCTCCTGCCACGTGTGCTTGGGAGAGTCCCAGAGCGACACGTTAGCAGGTGTGCTGGAGCGCGGGCACGAAGTGGGGGTTTCCCGCGGCAAGCTCCTTGCCGCGGCCCTCGTCTTGTCGCGTCCGGAAGCTTGTCACTCGCCGGATCTTGCCGGGACGCAGGGCGCGTCGCGGCAAGCTTTCTTGGTATGCCTTGAGTAGCCTTCCCGGCAAGCTCCTCTTGCCGGGGTCTTGTCTCTTCCCGGCAAGATCCTCTTGCCGGGGCCTTGGTAGTCCTTCCCGGCAAGCTCCTCTTGCCGGGGCCTTGGTTGGCCCTCCCGGCAAGCTCCTCTTGCCGGGGCCTTGGTTGGCCCTCCCGGCAAGCTCCTCTTGCCGGGGCCTTGGTTTGAGTACTTTGTCCTTGAATGGTCTTCAAGGGAACCACGGAGGGTCTTGGCGGTCACCCGGCAAACCTTGCCGCGGGGTGCTGCAACTGCCCGTGCACGAGTTAGGGATACTAGGGTACCCCTACTCTAGTACACCGACAAAAACCGAACTAGATCTAAACCAAAAAACAAACCGGCCCCGTGAAGGAGAAAGTATCGCTCTATCTTGGGGGAGGCTTAAGTCAATGTTATATTCATGCCCCAATCATGAGCTCTCAAGAGAAATTATTATCCAGAATTTTTATGCTCGGCTTTCTTGTGATGATCAATCCATGCTCGATGCTTCTTGTACTGGTTCTTTTATGAAGAAGACTATTGAATTCCGATGGGATCTTTTGGAAAGAATTAAATGCAACTTTGAAGATTGGGAACTTGATGAAGGTAAAGAGTCAGGTATTAAGCTTAAGTATGATTGTGTTAAATCTTTTATGAATACCGATGCTTTTCAAAAGTTTAGCACTAAATATGGACTTGACTCTAAGATAGTAGCCTCCTTTTGTGAATCCTTTATAATGTTGATCCAGTTGTTCCTACTACTTATATTGAGAAACCACCTTTACCTGTCAGGATAAAGGAACATGCTAAAGTTTCAACTGTGGTTAACAGAAGTTATATTTGAACACCTAAACCTGATGAACAAATCAAAGTAGAACCTAGTATTGCTATTGTTAAGGATCTCTTGGAAGAAAATGTAGATGGGCATGTTATTTACTTCTGTAATGAAGCTACTAGAATTGTCAAACCTGATAGAACGGATAATCATAGACCCGTTGTTGGCATGTCCGTTGTATCAGTTATAATAGGAGATCACTGTTATCATGGTTTATGTGACATAGGTGCTAGGGTGAGTGCTATTCCCTTTACTTTATATCAAGAAATTATGTATGACATAGCACCTGGAGAGATAGAAGACATTGATGTTACTATTAAACTTGCTAATAGAGATATGATACGTCTCCAACATATCTATAATATATGAAGTATTCATGCCATGTTCACAAAACAAATTATATGGTTTTGGTATGATTTGCATGGAAGTAACCCGGAGTGATGCTGTTTTCAGTAGAACTACCTTGGTGTTGTTTTTTGTGCAGAAATGAAAGTTCTCCAAATGGGCTGAAACTTTTGGATGATCTTTTAGAACAAAAGAGACCCCCGAAGCTTTGTGGGAGGGCTAGAAGAGCCATGAGGAGGGCACAACCCACCAGGGCGCGCCTGGTGGGCCTGGCTTGCCCTGGTGGTTTGAGCTCACCTCGAGGCCCATCTTAGCGTGAAACCAACGCCAAAAAATCCTATAAATAGAGAAACCATCGGAAGTTAACCTAGATCAGAAGTTCCACCGCCGCAAGGCTCCGTAGCCACCGAAAACCAATCTAGACCTGTTCTGGTACCCTGTCGGAGGGGGGAATCATCTCCGATGGCCATCTTCATCATCCTGGCGGCCACCACGATTAGGAGGGAGTAGTCCACCCTCAGGGATGAGGGTTTGTACTAGTAGCTATGCATTTAATCTCTCTCTCTCTCTCTCGGGATCTATATCATGGGCTTTGTTAATGTAGTCGAATCATATGATGTTTCTCCCCTCCATACTCTTGTTGTGATGAATTGAATCTTTACCCTTTGAAGTTTTGTCTTGTCAGATTGAATGTTCAGATATGAGAACACATGATGTATGACTTGCGGTATGAATACTTGAGGTGACAATGGGGTATCATATTGATTCACTTGATGTATGTTATGGCACTCAACTTGCGGATTCCCGAGGTGACATTGGGGTAATTTATGCATAGGGGTTGATGAATGTTTTTATTATCTATTCTCGGATAGAAACTTTGGGGTCTCCTTGTAGTTGTTTGTGTTGGATTGAGTATTATGAATATGAATTTTCTTTGGTGTTATTTTAGTACGAACTCTAGGATAGATCGAACGGAAAGAATAGCTTTGTGTTATTTTAGTACGAACTCTTGAATAGATCAAGCGGAAAGAATAGCTTTGAGGTGGTTTCGTACCCTACAAACAATTTCTTTCTTTTGTTCTCCGCTAATAGGAACTCGGGAGTGATTCTTTATTGCACTTTGAGGGATAATCATATGATCGAACTATGTTAGTGTTGTTGAGAGATTGTACTAGTGAAAGTACAGACCCTAGGTCTCATTTTCAATCATTGCAATACCGTTTTTGTGGTCATTTACTATTTGCTACCTTGCTGTTTTTAGTTATTGAGATTATAAAAATATATTGGTACCATAAATATTACACTTTTATCACCATTTCTTCACCGAACTAGTGCACCTATACAATTTGCCATTGTATTGGGTGTATTGGGGACACAAGAGATTTCTTGTATTTGGTTGCAGGGTCGTTTGAGAGAGACCATCTTCATCCTACACCTCTCGCAGATTGATAAACCTTAGGTCATCCACTTGAGGGAAAATTGCTATTGTCCTACAAAACTCTACGCTTAGAGGCCCAACACGTGTCTACAATAATAAAGTTGCGTAGTAGACATCAAGCTCTTTTCTGGCGCTGTTGCCGGGGAAGTGAGTGCTTGAAGGTATATCTTTAGATCTTGCAATTGAATCTTTTAGTTTCTTGTTTTATCACTAGTTTGTTTTATAAAAGAAAACTACAAAAATGGAATTGAGGTTGCATCATATTATTGATCATCTTTATAATATCTTTCTTGAAAATGATGGATTAGAAAATTGTGCCCAATTGTTAGAAGAAGAAGTCAATAAAATGTTTGGCACAAAATATTTGAATGATGAGCATGATTGCAATGTTGTTAGTATAAATTATTTGAATATCCAAAATGCTAATGATGATTGCACAAGTCATGACAAAAATGTTTCTTATAAGCATGTCAATTTTTGCGGAGTGAATTGGGAATGCATTTGCACACCAAAAAGGGAAGATAGATTTTGTAAGAAGCATAAATACTTGGAAATGAAAAGGTTGCAAGCGAGGCTAGATGATTGTGCTGAAAGATGTAATTTTTTCGCCATCCTTGTGAACTTTGCAATGGACATGGTCATTTAAATCTCCAATGCAAATTGTTTCATGAT
Organism: Triticum aestivum; assembly: GCF_018294505.1. Taxonomy (NCBI): domain Eukaryota; kingdom Viridiplantae; phylum Streptophyta; class Magnoliopsida; order Poales; family Poaceae; genus Triticum; species Triticum aestivum. Next base: position 402,332,749 of record NC_057800.1, on the reverse strand, counting down.
CAAATCGTGTCTAAAAATTGTGATAAATTGATTTACCTTGAGCATCATAAAGAGCTTAGTCTTCTTTTGGGGTATGAACAAATGAAACATATAACTAAGGGTTTTCCAAAGAGAGAAGTGCATATTTCAACCCCGAACTCTTGCCCTGGTCTAATATACAACCCCGAACTCCAATACCGTCTAAATTACAACCCCAACTCTCAAAACCGGCTAGGATTCAACCCTCCCCTCTCTGTTGACCGGTTTTGACCAGTCAACGGGTCCAGTCAGCATGCCACATCAGCATTATTTTTAAAAAGCTGTAAAATAAAAAAAATCCAGGAAAAGAAATAAAAATATCAAATTTCCGGGAAAAAAGAGGGAAAATAAATAAAATCGAATTTCTGAAAAACAAAATTATCAATATTTCCATGAAAACCAAAAAATACTTAAAATAAAAAAATCCAAGGGAAAAAATTCAAATTCCCAAGAAAAATATATTAAAGCTGTAAAATAGGGAAAAAATTCTAAAAAAGTAATTTCCAAACAAGTTCAACTTTTTTATTTTTTCCCCAAAAATTACAGAAAAAGTTTCCGAATTTTTTTCACAATTTTTTTTCAGAAATTTGTTTTTTTATTTTTTCCCTGATTTTTTCTCGATCTTACAGATTTTTATTTATATTTTTCATGAATTTTTGATTTTTTCCGACATGGCATGCTGATTGGACCTGTTGGTCAAAACTGGTCACCCCTGGTCAAAACCGGTCAACAAGGAGGGGAGGGTTGAATCCTGACTGGTTTTGAGAGTTGAGGGGTTGTAAATTAGATGGTATTCAAGTTCGGGGTTGTAAATTAGACTAGGGCAAGAGTTCAGGGTTGAAAAATGCACTTCTCTCTTTTCCAAATCCCGAGAGATTTCTTGATTTTGATCTAGAGGAAATTTATATGTTTTGTGCGGTAAATTGCATTGAGAATTCTTATATTGCCAACTATCTAAAGACAAGAAAACAAATAGAATATGAAGAGATTACTAATGAAAGGGGAAATATTTCCCAATACCCTCCTAGTGTTTATTATGATGAATTAGGTAACGAGGAGGAGCTTCCTATCCAATCAATCTCTTCAACAAGAAGCTTGAAAGAATTAATTAAACCCACACATGATGTGGTGAAGAAGAAGAAAAAAAGAAATAATAAAGGTAAAAAGGTATCTCTCCCAAATAATTTTGCTCCTATCACCATTGTGCCTCATGAAAGTGAATCAAATATGTTGATGGAGGATGATGACATTGAGTATGATTTTGTGATACCTACTACTTGTTGTAAAGATTATGATTGGGAAGACAATGATATCCCTTATGATCTTGAAAATCTTTTTAGCACTTGTTTGGAACAATATGATAATAATGTTTGCTATACTATTGGTGCCATTCATGCTATTGATGAGGATGATTTTGATGATATGCAAAACCACAAGCTTGAGGATGCTATGTTTATTGAGTATGATATGTTTGAAGATTTATTTGCTGGAAATAATGCTTGTCCTGAGCTTGGGGATGCTTTGCTTAATGAATATGATCCTTTGATTCCTTCTACTTTCGATAAGAAAATTTATTATGATGATAGTATGCCTCCTATTTATGATGATTACATTGATGAAAGTGGGTTTGGAAGAGTGTCAACTCTAGGTAGTAGTGATCCCACTATTTTGGAGGGTGTTAAATCTTATTAAAATATTGATGAAAATGGATTTGCAGAGGTCATGACTTTATTTAGTGATACATCCACTATTTTGGAATAGGTTTCAATTGACTATGACAATAAAGTTGCTATCTATGATGATTATTATGATGACATGTATGCCATAAAGAGTGATAAATCTTCTATGCTTGTGCATCATAAAAATAGTGTTGTATGTGATAGTTATATTGTTGAATCCATTCATGATGTTTCTGAAAATTATTACGAGGAAGGAACTTATGCTCTTACATATCTCAATAATATCAAGTTTCTTCTCTATGTGTTGATTTCTTTGAAGTTGCACTTGTTTTGCCTTCCTATGCTAGTTGATTCTTATTCCCATAAGTTGTTTGCTCACAAAATCTCTATGCATAGGAAGTGGTCTAGACCTAAATGTGCTAGTCATATGCTTCATGATGCTCTCTTCATGTTTCAATTCTTATCTTTTATGCGAGCATCATTGAATCATCATGCCTAGCTTAAAAGACATAAAAGAAAAGCGTTTGTTGGGAGAGAACCCAGCACTTTTACCTACTGTTTTTGTATGTTCACATGATTATGCTACTGTAGTAATCATGTTTTATTGCTTTTGTTTCAATAAAGTGCCAAGTAAAGCCTTTAGGATCTTATTGGGTGATAGTTGCTTTGATCTTGCTGAAAAGCAGAAACTTATGCGATCACCAAAATAATTCTTATTTTTAACAGAAGGGTGCTTTTGAGTTGATTCTTTTTGTAGAAGTTTAATATACAAATTTCTCACGTGGTACTAATTTTTCATAATTTTGGAATAGTAGAAATATGGTTTGAGTACAGATTACTTCAGACTGTTCTATTTTTGATAGATTCTGTTTTCAATGCATAATTTACTTGTTTCCTAGTTTCTATGGCTTATATTGCTCAATATAAATTGTGGCAACGATATGCTACAGTAGGAATTGTGTGGAAACAATTATGAATATTGTCTTTGACAATACCAAAAGTGGAATGGTTTGCTCTTTATCATACTAACCTATCTCACAAAGTTCCGTTAAGTTTTGTGTGATTGAAGTTTTCGAGTTTTGGGTGAGACATCTATATGAGGAGAATAAGGAATGACAAGACCCTAAGCTTGGGGATTCCCAAGGCACCCCAAGTTAATATCTAAGTAAGATCCAAGCAACTAAGCTTGGGGATGCCCCAGAAGGCATCCCCTCTTCTGTCTCCAACTTTATCGGTAAACTCACTTGGAGCTATATTTTCATTCATCACATGATATGAGTTTTACTTGGAGCATAAATTTATTTTGTTAGGATTTTCTTGCTGTTATTTAGAATAATGTTTTGCATCTTTTATTTCAATAAAAGTGGCAATGATAGCCTTTGTCATGCTTATTTTGCAAGTATACATGTTGCTGTTTGAAAATAGGAAGTTTACCGCTTTTGCAAAAAAATCCCTAGAAAAGTCAGAATGTGATAAAATGTTAAAACTTTTAGCAAAATGACCTCTGATAAATTTTCTACACTATGGTAAGTTTTCATAACTTTTCGATTTAAGGAAGTATTGATACTCTTGCATTCTTTAAAAGACTATACTATTTTGGCAGACTGCTGTTATGTTTGCATTGTTAGCATATGTTTGCTTGTTTAATGATTCTATTTGAGGATAGGAGTATTCAATATGCAGAGGAATTTAGTGTGAAATTTTTAATAATAATTTTAGTGATTTGCTACAGTAGAGTATGTAAGGCTTTTGCATTGGTTTATACTAACATATCTCACGAGTTCTTGTTGAGTTTTGTGTGGATGAAGTTTTTGAGATTTAGGAAAACTTTGATATGATAAGAATTAAGGAGACATAAAAGCTCAAGCTTGGGGGTGCCCAAGGCATCCCAAGATAATGTTTCAAGAAGTCTCAAGCATCTAAGCTTGGGGATGCCCCGGTAGGCATCCCGCCTTTCTTCTTTAACAATTATCGGTTTGTATCGGTTGAGCCTAAGTTTTTGCTTCTTCACATGATGTGTCCTATTCTTGGAATATCATTTTATTTTTTTGCTTGCTGTTTTAATAAAATACTTAGATCTGAAAGTTTTAAATAAAAGAGAGTCCTCAAATATTTGCCAGGAAGGCTAAGTGAGCGGCACTCACATCCTGTCAACGAAGCTCTTTTCTATGGAATTGCTCTAGTGCTTCACTTATATCTTTTTGAGCATGGTGTTCTTTAGTATTTTTGAAGAAATTCTCTCTTGCTTCACATCAATTAATTTGAGATAAATAAATATTATGCTCAGGATCTTCACTTATATCTTTTTGGAGTAGCTTGTCTTTCATGAAGCGCATCCAAAAAGATATAAATGAAAATCATGAGCATAATATTTATTTATCTCAAATTAATTTAAGTGACGCAAGAGAGAATTTGTCCAAAAATACTAAAGCACACCGTGCTCAAAAAGATATAAGTGAAGCACTAGAGTAATTCCATAAGAAAGAGCTTCATTAACGGGATGTGAATGCCGCTTACTAGCCTCCCTAGCAACTATTTGAGGACTCTATTTTATTTAAAAACTTTCAGATCTAAGTATTTTATTAAAACAACAAGCAAAATGAAAATAAAATGACATTCTAAGAATAGCACACATCATGTGAAGAAGAAAAAACTTAGGCTCAACCGGTACTAACCGATAACTGTTGATGAAGAAAGGTGGGATGCCTACCGGGGCATCCCCAAGCTTAGATGCTTGATAATTATTGGAATATTATATTGGGATGCCTTGGAAATCCCCAAGCTTGAGATTTTGTGTCTCCTTAATTCCTCTCATATCATGGTTTTCCTAAATCTTAAAAGCTTCATCCACACAAAACTCAACAAGAACTCATGAGATATGTTAGTATAAACCAATGCAAGAACATTATCATTCTATACTGTAGCAAATCACTAAAATTATTATTCAACATTGCATACTAAATGCCTCTACATATTTAATACTCCTATCCTCAAATAGAACCATTAAACAAGCAAACATATGCAAACAATGCAAACATAACAGCAATCTGCCAAAACGGTATAGTTTGTAAAGAATGCAAGAGTATCAATACTTCCCTAACTCCAAAAGTTATGAAAATTTACCACACTGTAGAAAATTTATGATAGCTTATTTTTCAAAAAAATTCAACATTTTATCACATTTGGAATTTTCTAGGGAATTTTTGCAACAGCGGTAAACTTTCTGCTTTCAAACATCAACATGTATACTTGCAAAATAAGCATGGGAAAGGCTATCATTGCCACTTTTATTGAAATAAAAGATGCAAAAAATTATTATAAATAACATCAAGCAAATTATAACAAAATAAAATGATGCTCCAAGCAAAACACATATCATGTGACGAATGAAAACATAGCTCCAAGTGAGGTTACCGATAATATTGGAGACGAAAGAGGGGATGCCTTCTGGGGCATCCCCAAGCTTAGTTGCTTGGATATTCCTTCAATATTACCTTGGGGTGCCTTGGGCATCCCCAGTCTTAGGGTATTGTCACTCCTTATTCTCCTCATATCGACATCTCACCCAAAATTTGAAAACTTCAATCACCCAAAACATAACGGAACTTTGTGAGATAGGTTAGTATGATAAAGAGCAAACCGTTTAACGTTGGTACTGTCAAAGACAAGATTCAGAATTGTTTCCACACAATGCCTAATGTAGCATATAATTTCTACAATTTATATTGAGCAATATAAGCCATAGAAACTAAAAAACAAGCAAACTATGCATTGAAAACATAATTTGTCAAAAATAGAACAATCTAGTAATCTGTACTCCAACCATACTTCTGCTACTCCAAAAATTCTGAAAAAATATTAAAACCTGGGAAATTTGTCTATTAATCTTCTGCAAAAAGAATAAGCATTTTATATTGCTTTTGTTAAAAATGAGAGTTGTTTTCCTGAGCACAGAAGTTTCTATTTTTCAGCAAGATCAAATCAACTATCACCGTAAGCCATCCCAAAGGTCTTACTTGGCACTTTATTGAAACAAAAGCTATAAAACATTATTACCATAGTACCCTAATCACGTTAACACACAAAAACAGTAGGTAAAAGTGTTGGGTTGTCTCCCAACAAGAGCTTTTCTTTAATGCCTTTTAGCTAGGCATGATGATTTCAATGATGCTCACATAAAAGATAAGAATTGAAACATAAAGAGAGCATCATGAATCATAAGTTCCTCTCTCAAAATAATTTTCAGTAGCATCATGAATAGATTCATCAATATAACCATCACATAAAGCATTATTTCCATGATCCAAAAGCATAGAAAATTTATTACTCTCCATATAAGCAATTTTATTCTCATTCATAATAGTGGGAGTATCATAGGAAACTTGAATACTATAAAATGTTCCCACATTAAAAGAGTAATGTTCAGCAAAAGGATACTCAAAATTAGAACAATAATTATCACTACTTTTTTAACATAAGTATCAGCACAATAATCATCATAAGTGGGAGGCATGCAATCATCATAGAGAATTTTATTATTCAAAGTAAGGGGACGAAAAAGATCATATTCATTAAGCATAGCATCCACAAGCATGGGACAAACATTATTGCAGCAGGTAAATTCTCAAACATGTCATTCTCATCAAACATAGCATCCCTAATCTTGTGGCTTGGCATATCATAAGCATAATCATTATCATCATTAATAGTATGAATAGCACCAACGGTATAACAATTGATATCATCATAATTTCCCAAGTTGCTGCCAAAAAGATTTCCAAGATTATAAAAAGTATCATTATCTTCCCAATTATAATCATCACAACAAGCAATAGGCATAACAAAGTCATCATCAAGTGCATCATCTTCCACAATTATTTTTGATTCATTTTCATGAGGCACAACAATAATAGGAGCAACATTATTTGGGAGAGATACCTTTTTACCTCTATTATTTCTTATTTTCTTCTTCTTCACCACATCATGTGTGGGTTTAATTAATCTTTTCAAGCTTCTTATTGACGAGATTGGTTGGATAGGAAGCTCTCCCTCGTTACTTGATTCATCATAATAAACACTAGGAGGGTATTGGGAAATATTCTCCCTTTCATTAGTACTCTCTTCATATTCTATTTGTTTTCTTGACTTTAGATAGTTGGCAATATAAGGATTCTCAATGCAATTTACCGCACAAAACATATAATTTCCTCTAGATCAAAATAAAAAAATCTCTCGAGATAAAATTTTGGAATACCCTTAGTTATATGTTTCATTTCTTCATACCCCAATAGAAGACTAGGCTCTTTATGATGCTCAAGGGTAATCAAGTTATCACAATTTTTGGACATGATTTGATCATGAAAGAATTTGCATTGGAGATTTAAATGACCACGTTCATTGCAAAGTTCACAAGGATGGTGAAAAAAAATCTTTCAGCACAATCATCTAGCCTCTCTTGCAACTTTTTCGTTTCTGAATATTTATGGTTCTTACAAAATCTATCTTCCCTTTTTAGTGTGCAAATGCACTCCCAATTCACTCCACTAAAATTGACATGCTTATAAGAAACAGTTTTCTCATGACTAGTGCAATAATAATTAGCATTTTGGATATTCAAAAAATTCATACTAACAACATTGCAATCATGCTCATCATTCAAATATTTTGTGCCGAACATTTTATTTACTTCTTCTTCTAACAATTGAGCACAATTTTTCGAACCATCATTTTCAAGAAAGATATTATAAAGATGATCAATAATATGATGCAACCTCAATTCCATTTTTTATGTAGTTTTGTTTTATAAACCAAACTAGTGATAAAACTAGAAAATAAAAGATTCAATTGCAAGATCGAAAGATACACCTTCAAGCACTCACCTCCCTGACAACGGTGCCAAAAAAGAGCTTAGTGTCTACTACGCAACCTTATTCTTGTAGACTCGTGTTGGGCCTCCAAGCGCAGAGTTTTGTAGGACAGTAGCGTGTTGGGCCTAAGGTTTATCAATCCATGGGAGGTGTAGGATGAAGATGGTCTCTCTCAAACAACCCTGCAACCAAATACAAGAAATCTCTTGTGTCACCAACACACCCAATACAATGGCAAATTGTATAGGTGCACTAGTTCGGCGAAGAGATGGTGATAGAAGTGTAATATTGATGGTAGAAATATATTTTTATAATCAACAACAAGGTAGCAAATAGTAAACGGGCACAAAAACGGTATTGCAATGCTTGAAAATGAGGCCTAGGGTCCATACTTTCGCTAGTGCAATCTCTCAACAACGGTAATATAATTGGATCATATAACTATTCCTCAACGTGCAACAAAGAATCACTTCAAAGTTCCTATCTAGTGGAGAACATAAGACAGAATTGTTTGTAGGGTACGAAACCACCTCGAAGCTATTCTTTTCGATCAATGTATCCTAGAGTTCATACTAAAATAACACGAAGCTATTCTTTACGATCGATCTAACCAAGATTTCGTACTAAAATAACACCAAAGCAAATTCAGATTCATAATATTCAATCCAACACAAAGAACTTCAAAGAGTGCCCCAAGATTTCTAGTGGAGAAACAAAGACAAGAACGTGCATCAACCCCTATGCATAGATTACCCCATTATCACCTCGGGAATCCGCGAATTGAGTGCCAAAACATATATCAAGTGAATCAATACGATACCCCATCGTCACCACAAGTATTCAATTGCAAGACATATACCAAGTGCTCTCAAATCCATAAAAGTATTCAATCCGATAAAACAAAATCTCAAAGGGAAAACTCAATTCATCACAATAAGATAGAGAGGGGAAAACATCATATGATCCGACTATATTAACAAAGCCCGCGATACATCAAGATCATGACATCTCAAGAACACGAGAGTGAGAGAGAGAGAGAGATTAAACACATAGCTACTGGTACAAACCCTCAGCCCCGAGGGTGGACTACTCCCTCCTTGTCGTGGTGGCCGCCGGGATGATGAAGATGGCCACCGGTGATGATTTCCCCCTCCGGCAGAGTACAGGAATGGGGCTTAGATTGATTTTCAGTGGCTACAGAGCCTTGCGGCGGCGGAACTCCTGATCTCAGTTCTGTTCTGGAAGTTTGGGAATATATAAGAGGTGTTGGCGTCGAGAACAATTCAGGGGAGTCCACAAGGGGCCCACAAGAGGTCGGAGGCGCGCCCTAGGGGGGGTGCCCCCACCCTTGTGGTGGCCTTGGGACTCCTCTGGTGCATCTTCGGTACTCTATGGGCTTCTTTTGGTCCATAAACAATCGTCGTAAAGTTTCAGGTCAATTGGACTCCATTTGATATTCCTTTCCTGCGAAACTCAAAAGCAAGGAAAAAAATAGAAAATGGCACTGGGCTCTAGGTTAATAGGTTAGTCCCAAAAATCATATAAAATAGCATATAAATGCATATAGAACATCCAAGATGGATAATATAATAGCATGGAACAATAAAAGATTATAGATACATTGGAGACGTATCAATTCTTTGCAGGAAAACTCCTCTCCAAATGGGAAGGACCCTATGTTATCGAGGAAGTTTATCGGTCTGGAGCTATCAAAATAAATAACACCGAAGGTACTAACTGTAAGTGCATCTAGTGCCCCTTAGTGATTTTGGTGTACTGCAGACTTATAGGTTAAGGGAGTAATGTGTTTGTGAGTGTACACAGGTCTATAAGTCTATGAGGAGTTCCATATTTATGATGAAAGTCAACCCCTAAAAATGAATGTGTTTAGCTGAAGACTTTGGTTTTTTGAAGACTTTGAAAGTGAAGAAATTGGTGTGACTGTGAAGACTTGATATTCATGCGAGGAATATGAAGTGTGAAGACTTTTATTTTCGTAGTTTCATTTTCTCTTTCTTGAGTCATATGAAACGCCGTACTGTTAAAGGGGGTCGAGGTAAAACTAAGGAAAAGTTTCCAAGTGATGCTCATCTCAAAATCCTACACCTACCCAATCCTTTCGAGTGAAGCCATTGGAAATCTCATACATCTCAGTCAATTTCTTCAGTGACAGAGATGAAGATCTTCTGGTCTTTGAGGAATTTGTTCTGACTGAGGAGTTAGGGATTCGCCGGTGCAGATTGCCTACAAGTGAGGAACATGATAGCCCTGGGGAATTTGATAGTCAAATTTCCGACTGTTGCTGTGCTATGCGCCGACACTCCCAAAATATCTACCCACCTAACCGTCATATCATTGAAAGCCATTTATGTCATATCATGTCGGGCTGCTCCCTAGGCTATAAATAGCTGCCCCTGCAACCACTAGCTGGTTGGCTGCTCCGAGAGAAACTGACTGTAGCGATCCAACCTCAAACGGTCAAATCTCTGTGCATTAGTGTCATCCCTGGATCTGTAATGCTGACACACACAGTACTTGAAGGATTTATAACAGAGTTGCAATCACACACTTATTAAATACAGTATCACATAAGAGAGTACTTATTACAATAATATGGCTGAAGGCCAACTAATAAGATAACACTGGAAGGCTTGGAAGATTAAGCGAGTCCATCAACTCCAACGACATAGCTGAGTGCATGACAACAACCTAGCGCACCTTACTCTTAGTTTGAAAAGTCTGCAACATAATACGTTGAAGCCCGAAAACGGGTCAGCACATGGAATATGCTGGCAGAATAGCACTGTAGAGCAATGAACATGTAACAACTACAACTATATGCATATTTGGCTGGTGGAGGCTCTATGGTTATTATGTTTTTGCGAAAAGTCAATTTTTCCCTACAACAAAGGAATAAAATTTATTTAACTATCATGGCAGTTGATAAACATTGAGAATGGTAAACCCCATTTCAATCCCAATTAAAGTAATCATTAACCCCACAAGTTAATTAAATAAAGTGATGAGATCAACATAATAATTCAAGCAGCAGATACTCAAGATGTCCATAATCGGGGACACGGCTAATCATGATTAGTTTGTACACTCTGCAGAGGTTTGCGCATTTTTTCCCACAAGACTCGATCTCCTCCGTTGTATTTCTTGCACTTCATGATGTTTGAGAAACGGATGACCGAGACATAGTCTTTCAGAAGAGGTCCCCTTAACCGATAGATAGGCCGGTACACCTACAATCCCCTACATCTGCTAGTCCATCATGGAAAGGATTCACACAACTTACTCAACTATGCCAAAGCCCATAATGGCTTGTGGCTGCACACGGAAGTTTCTAGCACGAATGATCTTATGATCCCTTTGAGCCCGGGTGGAGAACCATAGGATGATCACACGGATTCCCCGGGATCTCCTTGGACAGCACTGGATTGCCCCAGGTGCCCACAAACAATCCACCCAGATGTGTGTTAAAATAGCCACCTTAAATAAACCCTTAGTTCATAATAATACTCTCAACTATTATGTATCACTCATACCAAACCACGTCTACTAGCATAGCATAGCAGTATAAGCATAACGTAGAAGTAACTCACAGGGTTTAAATAAAAAGGGAAATAGGTTCTACCTCAACTACTACTTCCCAATACCCACAAGTTATCAAATCCTAACCATGCAATGTTTGAGGATTGAAACTAATGCATAAAAATTGGGTAATGAAGAAGTATGATCAAAGTATTACTTGCCTTGCTGACGATCTGAAAACCCTAGTGACTCGTAGTAGCACGCTTCGCACTCCGGAAACTCTATTGCAAACAAATAATAGCATACATAAGCACTCAAGCAATGATGAAAAGGTAAAACTCAGATGATAAAATCCAAATTGAAAGTTCAACTGAAGAGCTTCGATTTGCAAAAAGAAACACTCAAATCGGAGCTACGAAACTCAAACTACGATAAAAAGAAGTTCGAATTAAAATCTGCTTGCAACCAAATTTTAAATTATCAAAATCAGGTTCAAGTTGGTTAACTGGAAAGAGGGGTTCGAGACGAAGATTTTGGCGTTGGTTTCACTTGATTTGGACGAACGGTTTAAAATTTGCGAAGGTTTGAAGATCAGGGGCTAAACTCCGATAAAAATAATCATGGATAGGTCGCTGGCGAAAATAAATCAGAAAAACAAAAATCTATCGGACAAACGTCCGCTAACAGAGACGAACAAATGAATTTGTTCGTTATAAGAACTAAACGAATGAACATTCGCAGAATAGATCTAACCGAAGAAAAACCGATCTATATAAAAAACCGAACTAGATCTAAACCGAAAAACAAACCGGCGGCGGTTTTCTTTTACCGATTCACGGCGGCGAGTCAACGGCAGCGAGCGGCAGCTCCGGAGGCGGTGGCGGCGTGCAGCGCGGCATCGTCGGGTGGCGGTGCGGGGCGGCGTCGGCGGGGCGGTGGGGCGACGGCATGGC
>NC_057800.1:402280086-402320216 GCF_018294505.1 Triticum aestivum | reverse complement strand
CGTGCGGCGGCGACGGCGTGGCGAAGTGCGGCGGTGGTGGCGGCAGGGCCTCGGCCTTTAAAGACCGGGGGCTGGCGGTGGCTTGGGCAAGGGGGCGGGGTGCTCGTGTCCACCTCAAACACGGCGGCGGCGCGGTGAACCTCGGGACTCCCGTCCCGAGTCGGCGGAGAGGTGACGTGGCTGGGCCGGCCTGCTCGGCTGGGCCTTCGGCCCAGTCGGGCGGCAAAGAGTTTTTTTAAATAAATTCCGCCGAAGAAAAATCCTAAATAAGTATATATAAAAAATTCAAAAAATGCCAAAAACAATTTTCGCCGTCTAAATAAAATATTTAGAACAAAGTGAACATTTATCTGGCCTAAAAATGCATATTTTTCTAATTCACATAAAACCTCGAATATAAATCTGAATAAAATATTTATTTTATTTTAAAATCTTCCTTCGAATATTCCTCTTATTTTGGAGAAGTCATTTTATCTCCACTCTTTTATTTTTATATTGGAAATATTTCGGAGAGAAAAATTATAAAAATAAAAAATGACCCTCTTTTCAAATTTGATAAAATTCAAATATGAAATTAAACGAAACCTCCAACTCTCTCCTTGGGTCCTTGATTTTCTTATGATTTGTAGGATCATACCAAAATGCAAATAAAATATGATATGCATATGATGACCTAGGTATAACATCCAAATTGAAAATTGGGATGTTACAAACCTACCCCCCTTAAGATGAATCTCGCCCTCGAGATTCGGGTTGGCTAGAAAATAGGTGTGGGTGGTCTTTCCGTAGATCTTCCTCTCGTTCTTAGGTGGCTTCATCCTCAGTATGGTAGCTCCACTGAACTTTGCAAAACTTGGTAACCTTGCTGCACGTAACCCGGCTGGCAAACTCGAGAATCTTGACGGGTTTCTCCTGGTAGGTCAGATCACTATCCAACTGAATTGCTTCCAGGGGCACTGTATCTCTCAGAGAAATATCGACCATCTCAGCATGACACTTCTTCAACTGGGAAATGTGAAACACATCATGAACTCCTGACAATCCTTCGGGTAATTCCAACTTGTAGGCAACCTCTCCCATACGTTCCAAAACTCGATACGGTCCTACAAATCTCGGGGCTAACTTTCCCTTAACTCCAAAATGTTTAACTCCTCGCAGAGGTGACACACGAAGATATGCTCGATCTCCAATCTCATAGAATATCTCCTTGCATTTAGTATCTGCATAACTCTTCTGTCTGGACTGAGCTACCTTCAGTCTGTCTCTAATCAACTTAACCTTCTCTCCGGTCCAAACAACTGACGGTCTCCAACTACATCCCACATTAACGGTGTCCGGCATCTTCTTCCATAGAAGGCTTCGAAAGGAGCGATCTTCAAACTAGCCTAATAACTGTTGTTGTATGAGGACTCAGCGTAAGGCAAATTATCATCCCAACTAGATCCATAATCTAGCGCACAAGCTCTCAACATGTCCTCCAGAATCTGATTGACTCTCTTTGTCTGTCCATCTGTTTGCGGATGAAAGGTTGTAATGAACTCTAGCCTGGTACCCAAAGTCTCATGCAGCTGATTCCAAAACTTCAAGGTAAATTGTGTCCCTCTATCTGATACGATGGTCCCCGGAACTCCATGCAGACATACAATCCTGGTCATATATATTTTGGCCAACTTCGCGCTTGTATAGGTGGTTTTCAGTGGGATAAAGTGAGCTATCTTTGTCAAACGATCAACTACTACCCAGATTGAATCGTATCCCGATCGGGTCCTGCGCAAACCGGTGATGAAATCCATGCCAAGCCTGTCCCACTCCCATTCGAGTATCAGCATAGGCTGCAGTAATCCTGCTGGCTTCTGATGTTCTGCCTTCACTCTCTGACATACATCGCATACCGCTACATACTCTGCAATATCCTTCTTCATACCATTCCACCAGAAATGTTCCTTCAAATCCAAATACATCTTGGTGTTTCCAGGGTGTATCGAGTATGGCGAATCATGAGCTTCCTGAAGTGTTAACTTCCTGATCTACGCATTATGGGGCACATATATATGATCCTCAAACCATAAGGTCTCATGCTCATCCCCACGAAAACCCTTGACTTTTCCTTTGCTCATTTTCTCCTTTATCTTAGCGATTTCCTTATCATCCTGCCGAGCTTCTCGAATCTTCCCCAATAATGTAGACTGAACCTCCATTGTTGGGACAAAACCTTGTGGAACTATCTCCAAATGAAGTTCCTTGAGATCATCAACTAACTCTTGCGGAAAACATCTTCTTATGAGGGTATTGGCATAACTCTTCCGGGTCAAGGCATCTGCTACGACATTGGCCTTTCCTGGGTGATAATGCAATTTCATATCATAATCCTTTATAAGCTCCAACCATCTCCTTTGCCTGAGATTCAGCTCCTTATACGTGAAAATGTATGTCAAACTCTTGTGATCCATGTACACATCACAATGGTTTCCAATAATAAAATGTCTCCGGGTCTTGAGTGCATGCACCACGGCTGCTAACTCCAAATCATGCATGGCATAATTCAATTCATGCGGTCGAAATTGTCGTGAGGCATATGAAACAACTCTTCCATCCTGCATAAGTACTCTCCAAGTCCTAAGCGAGAAGCGTCGCAATACACTTGGAAATCCTTGCGTATATCCGGAAGAATCAGCACTGGGGTTGTAACTAAACGTTTCTTCAACTCCTGAAAACTGGACTCACATTCATCCGTCCATTTAAACTTGGTGTCCTTCTTCAACAAATCCGCCATAGGCTTTGCAATCTTGGAAAAATTCTCAATGAATCTTCGATAATATCCCGCAAGTCCTAGAAAACTGCGGATCTCCCCAACTGAGGTGGTTGCCAACCACTCAGTTACAGATTGAACCTTGGTGGGGTCTACTGCTATACCTTCTCCTGATATAACACTTTCAAGAAATCTAACTTCCTTCAACCAAAACTCACACTTGCTAAACTTGGCATACAACTAATGTTCCCTGAGCTTCTCGAGAACCCAACGCAAGTGTTCCTTGTGCTCCTCTTCATTCTTCGAGTATACCAGAATATCATCAATGAACACCACTATAAACTTATCCAAAAACTCCATGAACACCTTATTCATCATACTCATGAAGTATGTAGGGGTGTTAGTCAATCCAAATGACATGATCGTGTACTCATATAGCCCGTACCTTGTGGTGAAAGCTGTCTTAGGTATATCCTTTTCTCGGATCTTCAGCTGGTGGTATCCTGATTGCAGATCGATCTTGGAGAATACTTTTGTCCCTGCAACTGGTCAAACAAGTCATTGATCATCGGTAGTTGGTATTTGTTCTTGATTGTCACTTCATTCAATGCACGATAATCAACAACTGTTCTCAAAGATCCATCCTTCTTCTCAACCAAGAGCACTGGGGCTCCCCACGGTGATGAACTTCGTCGAATGTAACCTTTCTCTAGTAGCTCCTTAATCTGCTTCTTAATTTCCTCCAGATCATTTGCGGGCATCCGATACGGTCTCTTTGATTTCGGTCAGGTGCCTAGCAACAGCTCTATCAAAAATTCTATGTCTCGATCCGGCGGCATGCCTGGTAGTTCCTCTGGAAATACATTCGGGTAATCCTTCATAACAGGCACTTCCTCCTGAACAACTCCTGAGAGGGAATTCACTTGGGTCCTCTTCGGCGCATGACGTGACACATACTTAATCATTTTCCCTCCGAGGTGGTGAGTAGAACTGACTTGCTGGTGCAATCGATGTTCCCTCCATACATCAATAGCCAATCCATGCCTAGTATCACATCCAACCCTTGTGACTCCAGAATTATTAAGTCTGAGGGGAAAACGTGCCTACCTATGGTCAATGGCATCTGAAAACATCCTTGGCTTGCCATATACTCCACTCCTAGAGAGCTTACTGACATAGGTGTCTTAAGAACTTTGGTGGGAAACTTATACTTATCCACGAACCCCATCGAAATGTATGAATGCGATGCACCAGTATCGAAAAGAATGATTGCAGTAAATGACTTAACCAAAAACTTACCTATAACTGCATCTGGCTGCTCTTCAACCTCCTCCATGTTAACGTGGTTCACATGTTGTCGGTGTCAAAACCGGCGGATCTTAGGTAGGGGGTCCCAAAATGTGCATCTAAGGTCGATGGTAACAGGAGACAGGGGACACAATGTTTACCCAGGTTCAGGCCCTCTCTATGGAGGTAATACCCTACTTCCTGCTTGATTGATCTTGATGAATATGAGTATTACAAGAGTTGATCTACCACGAGATCGTAATGGCTAAACCCTAGAAGTCTAGCCTGTATGACTATGATTGTGATTGTATCTCGATCCGGACTAAGCCCTCCAGTTTATATAGACACCGGAGGGGACTAGGGTTGTACAAGGTCGGTTACAGAGAAAGGAATCTTCATATTGGGTCGCCAAGCTTGCCTTCCACACCAAGGAGAGTCCCATCCGGACACAGGAGAGAGTCTTCGGTCTTGTTTCTTCACAGCCCATTAGTCTGGCCCATGTCCAACAGGCCGGAGGCCCGAGGACCCCTTAGTCCATGACTCCCTCAGTAGCCCTTGAACTAGGCTTCAATGACGAGGTGTCCGACACGCAGATTGTATTCGGCATTGCGAGGCGGGTTGCCCTTTCTGAATACTTCAGGATAGTCTTCGGACAAAACGACAGTGTTCGGACCTGCAACACAAGTACCACAGCCGTAGAGAGTATAGTATTTCACGAGTCCAATCTGCTGATAATTTTTATAACGTGACATCATGCTTGCCCGGTTATTTATTTCGAACCATTTCCTATCCCGCCGTTCCACGTCTCGAGGCGTGGTTGTTATTGGCATGTCTCGTCGAAGAAGAGATCATGTCCCCTTATTGCGGGATTCTCATCAATACGAGTGTGGGTAACCCAACCGTTCTATTGGAAAGATTCCTTAGGAATAGGCAGGTCTTCAGGCTCAGGAGGAGGCGTTCAATACCCGGTGCCTTTATAAAGTAACCAAGGGCCGTCTTTTTACGCCAAACCTCTCCTCAGCCTGTCCAACCTCGAGTTCTTGCACCCAAGGTCCGACTTCATTGCTCCCAGCTTCCCTATCATATCCGGACCCAGCCCTCAAGGTCAATGGGTGGCTTCCTCCATTACAGAGGAGGATATTGCAAAGCTTCGGGCGGCCAAATACCTGACTGCAGAGATCCCCCACAGGCTTCCTACTCAAGGACAGGTTATTCCAACCCCCAGATCCAGCGAGAGGGCGTATTCATCTCTCACTTCCTTCGAGGGCTAGGGTTCTCTCTCCACCCCTTTGTCCGGGGGATAAGGTTTTATTACGGACTAGATTTTCACGATCTAACTCCGGATTCTCTCCTCCATGTCTCAGCATTTATCATCACATGCGGGGCCTTCCTCCGAATCCCCCCACACTTCGGCCTATGGCTCAAGACCTTTAGTATGAAGCCCAAGGTAGTCGACGGGGAACATGCGGAGTGTGGCGGTGCTATAGTAAGCAAGCTTACCAACACTCTCTGGCCAAAGGGCTCTTTCACCAAAACTTCCAACCAATGGCAGCGAGAGTGGTTTTACATCATGGAACCCCGTAGTACCAAGTGGGCAGCTGGACCTGCGTTCTGTTTTGGCCCTCCATTACAGCTTGCATCCTTGATCAATAAGGGGCTGGACTGCGGATCAGTTGATGAGGTGCAGACTCTACAGAGCCGCATCCGAACCCTCCTTGAGAAGGACATCGATCTTGTCGACGTGATTCAAGTAATGCTAGTGCGCCGAACTCTGCCATGCCAGCGTAGGCCTCTCCGCATGTGGGAATTTAATCCGAAAGGACCATGAACCCTCCAACACTTCTTCTACATTACGCACAAAGGGATGTGGAAGTTGTTTTTCTGGAAACGAAAACATTGGCCAGACACCGCTGAGGACGCCGGCCTCGACTTAAACCGGCCAGATACCCCGGTAAGCACTTGACTTCCGAACACTTTCTATTTAAGTATGCCATAATACGTTACTGAGCAAACTATCCTCTTCTAGGGCTGGATAAATAAAGCGGAACAAATTAGGTGTTCGGCCCCCCTTCCCGAAGGCTCAGTGGATCCCGTGTTAACAAGGATGCTGGCCCCGGCTCCATACCAGATGCCTGTGAAGGAGAGCAAGGCGGAGAGTGGGAGGACCAAATATGGCCTCCATCCTGAAGGTATATCAGACATTATGGCCGGGGGAATCAAGATTCCATCGTCTGAAGACAAAAATGAAGGGGAAGTCAACGTCTCTTCCAACCATGGAAAGAAAAGGGCCGCCTCCGAAGATTGGGAGGAAAAGGCTCTTAAGCGAGGCAAGATGCCTCTGTCGGGTGGCTCAAGATTCCATCATCTGAAGACAAAAATGAAGGGGAAGTCAACATTTCTTCCAACCATGGAAAGAAAAGGGCCGCCTCCAAAGATTGGGAGGAAAAGGCTCTTAAGCAAGGCAAGATGCCTCTGTCGGGTGGCTCGGGCTTGGAGGACGACATCATCGCGCAGTCTCATGACGAGGACAAGCCGCAGGCCAAATCGTAAGTGAACAAGGGTGTTTTAAACATGTCCCGTTTCTTTCTTGTAACGTCTAGAATATATGTTTTTTTGCAGTTCGGCATGTAGTCTTCTTCAACAATCCTCTTCCTCGGGGGACCTTCTCCCGGAGATGATGGAAAGTGAGACGCCTCCACCGGTCTCCTCGCCCAATAGGGCGGACGACTTCGAGGTGTTGTCATGGAGGGTCTTCCCCGATCAACAAGTGGTGCAAGGGATGACGAAGAGACTACCCGAAGGTGATACTTCGGTGGCCTAGGGTCTGGAGACCAACAATAAAGGTCCCGAGCAGTCCGGTCTATAGTCAGATGCGAATAAATGAATTCCTTCAAAGGGAGGCCGTACTCCTTTAGCAGCTTCCAGAGACCCAGAAGCGCCGGATATATTGACGAACATGTTGTCGCAAGCGTCCGTCTCAGAGGAACATCGTGCCTTGATGGGCACAGTGGTTGAAAAGGTCCTGTCCACGAAAAGCGGATTTAATGAGGCCTTCGTGGGCCTGCTAAGAGGCTTTGAGGTTTGTACTGTAACATGTGCGATTGTGTTTTATTCACAAAATACACCCATGTATAGATAGTAGCCCCTGAGACTCTGGTTGGCTTCCCGAGGGAGGCGATCAGAGGATCAAAAGATATGCCCAAGAAATAATCTGATTAATTGGAACACAGGCTGTGACCTCCCTGATAACTACCCGGACTACAGAAGTTGTGGATTTGCAACACAAGATTGATGAGGCGGATAATGATATCACGCTTATCAACATGCGACTTGACGAGGCGCAAGGTATGTTTTTGGGGCAGCCATATTATGCACGTGTTTACATTATATGCACGATGCGAAGAATTGTGTAATAAGATGTACATATCTGCAGATGGTGCTGCCACAGTCGAGGTCATTCGAGCTGAGCTAGCCCGGGCCAAGGAGCAGGCCTGGATTAGTAATGCGGCTGCTGAAAAGGCATCTGCTGAGTTAAAGGCCGAACAGGCTGCTCGAAACCAATACGAGGAGAAAATATCCTTGATTACGCTTGAACTAAAGGAGGCCTCTAGCCGCTGCGGATTTCTCGAGAGGAATAATAAAGCCAGAATGGCTGATCTTGACAAGGCCTTACAAGAGGCAAGAGAAGCCTGGTCTGAATCTAGAGCGG
This sequence comes from Triticum aestivum, assembly GCF_018294505.1. Taxonomy (NCBI): domain Eukaryota; kingdom Viridiplantae; phylum Streptophyta; class Magnoliopsida; order Poales; family Poaceae; genus Triticum; species Triticum aestivum. The sequence goes on along the minus strand of NC_057800.1, from coordinate 402,312,471 downwards.
CCCGGGAGGAGATCCGGCAAGCTGGGGAGATCGCAGCTGGTAAGCCCTTTTTATTGCAAACTAAGTTCGGCGATCCAAATTATGCCCCGCTTAATCAAGTGTGGAGTTCTCCAGATGCTTTATTGGATTTGCTGAAGAGTGCTTTCGATGCGCGCAATTTTACCAAGCGCAAGAAGGGTATGCAACGGAGAAGCTTTTCTGGTCGCAATTTGGTGCGTCAAAGCGCCCACTGTTGCTAAACGAACAGATGACCCAATGGACAGAACTGCACCGGATATCCGGTGCTGCCATGAAAGATGTCATAATTCGGCTGTGGCCGGCCGAGCCGATTCCGGATAGTTATTCTAGTTTGGTGCGGCGACTTGCTACCACGGTGTTGTGCATCGACGTCGTTAAGTGATCAACGTGCATTGAAGGTTCACGGATGGCCTTTGCCCGTGTGAAAAGATACCACACGAAGATGAAGGCCATCGATGTTGCAGCGAAGAGTCCACCCAAAGTCAAGGACCATCACGCACCCGAGCATTATTTCAAAGGTGGCTTAGAGGCTGCCCGGTTGATAGAGGGTCAGTGCTCGAAAGATATGATATTTGAGTGAGATGTATTGACATTGTGAAAAATAGTATTATGAAATAAGAAAGTTTATTTTAGAGTTGCTTAAAAGCTTTGAATCCTCCTGTGCGGTCGTTTTTATATAATTTGAAAGATTTCCAGTCGTCAGCTTCTGCCCCCTCGTAGGAAATACGAGGGTGTTCGGAAAAGCAATTGATCATGCTTAACCCAACGTCTTGGTCCAAAAAGGAGGTGTCAATGTGGTGAACTAGGCAATCAGACTATAGGTCGTTAACACTTTCACTTAGTCATAGGAGTTTTATGGTGGATCTACGATATAGACCCTGTTATGTATGTAGTTATCCCAATGTGGTGCGCTACATGTATGACCTGAAAGATGGTGCTTCGTGTAATACGGGGGAATCACAAAAGATCCCTTTACTACCCTAGCCGATAGAGCGGAACGTAAGGTAGCAAGCACAGGAGCCGAGCAACCCAACTATTGACCCAAGACATGATTCGGAGCTGATGCATATAAGGACGAACTCGTGACGCCGAGCTCGCAACTTATTTTGTTCCTATGTCAAGCCCCTGGCAAGCTATGCCAGGGTGGGTGTGTGAAACAGCCAAATGGAGCAAAATTCGGTTCTTTATAGGAAACTGAATGCCGGATACAGAGTATATTCACTAGAACCTAAGTGACATGCCAATTGTCATTTTATAGATAATAATGCCACAACCCCAACTATTTGACATGCCAGGGGTTGGCGGCTGAGGAAACAGGCACTTTACAAGCTCTAAAAATAGAGAGTGTGGTCTACAAAAAGTTATTTTGGACCACCTGTCGCACGTCTGCGCCGCCTTTCCTCGGTGGAGGGGTCCTTAACAGGAGTAGCCTTTGGGTGAATTTATGAACTCGGACTCTGATACCGTCCATGAGATGACCAGCCTTTGCGCTACCTGTGGCAAAGGATGATGGAAAAAGAAAGAGTAATTTGGAAAAGGAAAAAAGGAAGTAGTTTATGGGAGTACTTGTAGACCCGTCCGTATTGTGCTTCTGCCGATGCCTAGGCTATTTGAAGTGCATAGTTATCTATGCGCGGTACAGACTTCGCAGGTATAAGAGGCGGATGGCGGAAGTCGAACTGCTAGTCCTGCTCCAAACTTGGTCGATCCTGTTTAATGGAGACCGGTGGCTTAATGGCCAACAAGGTATGCGGTTTAATGAGACTGCTTTGTACTTGGGCTGAGGGCGCCGTAGTGTGATCCTTAGCCTGCGGGGAGTCTTTCTCCTACTCCCTTGTAGAGTTGTGTGTCATGTATACCATGTTCACTGTTTTCACTTCAGGGGGAAATTGCTTCTGACCCCCGGTATTCGGTTGGTGACCCTCTTCGTCATCGCTATCTCCTAGCGGCCTCCTCCCCTTGTGTTCGGTGTTGAGCTTGCTTGCCTTCTTGAAGACCCAACAACTTCTGTTGGTATGATTAGCTGGTTTGTCGGGGTGCCCACGAATCTGGTAGGGCTGGTCCAATATCTTGTCCAAATTGGATGGTCCATCTCTATTTGCCTTGAATGGCTTCTTCCGTTGACCGGATTTGGGGCCGCTGAATCCGGCGTTGACCGTTGTGTCATGCGTTCTTTCGTTATTATTGCGGCGTTTGTATTTGCTGTGTCGTGGTTTGCCATTACTGTCCCGGACTTTGGAAGTGCCCGGATCACTTGTTCTGTTGCTTCTACGAGCGAGCCAACTGTCTTCTCCTGCGCAAAAATGGGTCATCAGAGCGGTAAGGGCCTACATGGATTTTGGTTTTTCTTGACCCAGGTGGTGAGCAAGCCACTCGTCCCGGACGCTGTGCTTGAAGGCCGCTAGGGCTTCCGCGTCCGGACAGTCGATGATTTGGTTCTTTTAAACTAGGAACCTAGTCCAGAGCTTCATGGCTGACTCTCCGGGTTGCTGGACGATGTGACTTAAGTGATCGACATCTAGTGGCCGGACATATGTACCTTGGAAGTTGTTAAGGAAAGCCTCTTCCAAGTCCTCCCAGCTGCCAATAGAATTTTTAGGCAGACTGTTTTGCCAGTGCCGAGCTGGCACTTTGAGTTTTAATGGGAGGTATTTGATGGCGTGGAGGTCATCTCCACGAGCCATATGAATGTGGAGAATAAAGTCCTCGATCCACACCACGGTGTCAGTTGTTTCATCGTATGATTCGATATTTACGGGTTTAAACCCTTCTGGGAATTCGTGATCCATTACTTCGTCAGTGAAGCAACGAGGGTATGTGGTGCCTCTATATCGGGTCGTATTGCGACGTAGCTCCGATGGAGTCCATCTGCGGTGTTCGGCCCGTGCATGACTGGGCTTGTCATGTCTGAATAGATAGCCGTCGACATGTGTCGAGGTACGTCCTCGCGATCTGTAGATCGATCTGGTATGCCTTGCTCTGTTGTTCAGGTACTGGCAGAGGTCATATGTGTGACCACGAGATGTTTTATCTTTGCCTTTATAATGAGGCGGGCCGGGCTGGTGTTCGGCTTGAGTTGCCGCTTTATCCCGACCACGTGATAGTCGGTCAGCCTCATTGCGTGATGATGCTATGGGCTCCAGCACCTCATCATCGAACTGAGGTAGCAATTTGCGCTTCGGGTAACTTTTGGCTGGGTGCTTAAGGTCGTATTCTTCGGCTGCCAGGACATCAGTCCATCTATCATTTAGCAAATCTTGATTAGCTTGAAGTTGCTGCTGCTTCTTTTTCAGGCTTCTTGCAGTGGCTATTAGCTTGCGCTTGAAGTGCTCGCACTTGAGAGGTTCTTCAGGAACGATGAAATCCTTGTTGCCGAGGCTCACCTCATCCTCGGAGATCGGACGATAATTACTATCCTCCGAGTCTTCGTTTATAGCCTGTTCGTCAGGGCTAACTTGCCCATCTTCCCGTTCTTCTTGTTCGAAAGTTGCTTCAACGGGGTCTTCATTATCCTTTGCACCATCAGGAGTATTATGTAACACCCACAATGCGGTTATATCTCCCACGTGTCGGTGCACGACTTAGAGGCATAGCCGCATGGTAGGCATGTCGCAAGAGGGGTAATCTTTACACAAACCATGTACTAAATAAGAAAGGGATAAAGAGTTGGCTTACAATCGCCACTTCACACAAATACAAGTTAAACATACATCATCCAAATTACAAACAAGGTTCGACTACGGAAACAAAATAAAAGGAAGACAACCCCAAATGCTAGATCCCCGATCATCCCAACTGGGCTCCACTACTGATCAACCGGAAAAGGCACTAAACAACGATCAAGATCTTCATCGAGCTCCCACTTGAGCTCGGTTGCGTCATCTGCACTGGTATCATCGGCACCTGCAACTGTTTGGAAGTATCTGTGAGTCACGAGGACTCAACAATCTCACACCTGTGAGATCAAGACTATTTAAGCTTATGGGTAGGAAAAGGGGTAGTGAGGTGGAGCTGCAGCAAGCACTAAGCATATATGGTGGTCAACATACGCAAATAAGAGCGAGAAGAGAAGCAACGCAACGGTCGTGAACTAGAACTGATCAAGAAGTGATCCTGAATCTATTTACGTTCAAGCATAACACAAGAACCGTGTTCACTTCCCGGACTCCGCCGAGAGGAGACCATCACGACTACACACGCGGTTGATGCATTTTAATTAAGTTAAGTGTCAAGTTCTCTGCAACCGAATATTAGCAAATTCCCATCTTCCATATAACCGCGGGGACGGATCTCGAAAGTTCAAACCGCGCAAGGGTGTGCCAACTTAGGCCATCACAAGCTCTCACTGTCAATGAAGGATATTCCTTCTCCCAGGAAGACCCGATCAGACTCAGAATCCCGGTTACAAGAAATTTCGACAATGGTAAAACAAGACCAGCAAGACCGCCCGATGCACCGACATCCCGATAGGAGCTGCACATATCTCGTTCTCAGGGCAACACCGGATGAACACTACATACAGCTAAAACCAGCCCAAGTTTCCCTAAGGTGGCGCCGCAAGTGGCTCTGGTTCAGACCAACACTTAGAGAAGCACTGGCTCGGGGGGGGGGGGGTGAAAATAAACATGACCCTCGGGAGCGCGAGTCCCAAGGGAAAAGTAGGTGGTGGTAAGGCAACTGTTAAAACCAAGGTTGGGCCTTGCTAGAGGAGTTTTATTCAAAGCAAACTGTCAAGGGGTTCCCATAACACCCAGCCGCGTAATGAATGCAAAATCAAGGAACATAACACTGGTATCACAGAAACTAGGGCGGCAAGAGTGGAACAAAACACCAGGCATAAGGCCGAGCCTTCCACCCTTTACCAAGTATATAGATGCATTAATTAAATAAGACATATTGTGATATCCCAACATATCCATGTTCCAACATGGAACAAACTTCAACTTCACCTGCAACTAGCAACGCTATAAGAGGGGCTGAGCAAAGCGATAACATTGCCAAACAACGGTTTGCTAGGAAGGTGGGTTAGAGGCTTGACATGGCAATATGGGAGGCATGATATAACAAGTGGTAGGTGGCACGACATAGCGATATAACAAACAACTAGCAAGCAAAGATAGAAGTGATTTCGAGGGTATGGTCATCTTGCCTGAGATCCCGCAAGGAATAAGAACGAGTCCATGAAGAAGACAAGCGGACATAGTTGAACGAATCCTCACAACTCCCGGAACGAAACGAAGCTAACGAGAGAAGCAACCCGGAAAGAAGCAAGAAACATAGTAAACAACCATCACATAATCATGGCATGATGCACAACCAAGATGATGCATGTCCAGTTTAATGACGCATGGCATGGCAAAATGCACAAACAATCCTACAAACTAAATGGAGCTCAATATGCAACTCCATTGCATATTGACGAAACACCACGTGACTTATTTAGTTCTCTCTCGTTTAGGTACCAATCAATGTTAAATGTTGTAAAACATGGCAACAGGTGAAGCATATGAAGACTACCTATCTAGACAAGTTTAAATGAGGTCGGAACAACAAACAACAAGTCCAGAAAAATCCTCATGTGCATATATTAGATTTGGTACTGTTCTGCCCTAAACCATATTTTAGAGTTGTTAAACACGCAAAGCAAGTACACCATGTTAAACTCGGCATTTTTCTACCCCATTTACATATAAAGTTTATTAAATTTGGAGCTACGGTTATTAAGTTATGAAATAAAGCATTTTAACATGGCATTATGCAAAATAAACACAACCAACATTTTAACCTTGATTGAAAGTTGGAAATTATTAATGTAGATGAAATTCAAAGCATTTTACATATATAAATTATTTTAAACCAATGCATGGTTGAGAAGTTATTAAATGCATGGAGCTTAGGGGGGTTTCTGCAAAACAGGTCTTCTCTGGATAATAGATAAATACGCAGGCAGGAAAAAAACATCAATGTGCCGAATCCGTCGGACCCAACAGAGAGGAGGGCTGGATTTGGTGGTCACATTGTGCCTCAGCCCGAAAGTGGAAGCGTAGAGACCCGCTTGGATGAGTTGACCGCATAGTCAATCGATGTGGGCGCTTGCATCCGTGCCATTGCAGAGGCCAGCGGCAGGGAGGAAAGCAGAGCAACTGTAGCTTGCAGGAGGCGACGCGAGACGGGGCTGGACGAATCCGGGCAGGAGGTGGTCCCAGACCACGGCGGCGGAGCTTGGCAGAGCCGGCCATCTATGGCGGTCCAAGGCATGAAGCAGGGCGGCGACTCCAAGGACTTGGCGGAAGAACACGGCGACAGTGGGGACGCAGTCAACGACGGGGACACAGGGACTCCAGCGAGCGGCGGGATGGAGCAGAAGGGCGGATCCGGCGAGCGACACAGCGAGGAGGTGGCCGGAGGAGGCGGACCGAGGATCCTTGAGCAGGGACGCAGATGCTTGCTGGAGGGCATAGGAGGAGTGAATCTGGGGCCGAGGATGCCAAATCTGAGCAGAGGCCACGTCCGGCGGATCCCATGGTGGCGACGTGCGGCTTGGGGCTTGTAGCTCCTGTGGCTCTCCATTGAGATGGGCCACAAAAGAGGTTCCTGAGAGAGAGAGGGGAGATGTGAGACGAGAGAGAAAGAGAAGCAGGAGGGGAAAGGAGCAGGGATGTCGGGACTCATCTCCGGCGAGGGTCCGGTCGTCGGTGTCGGCCAAACAACGAGGCGGGGTCCAGGTTGACGGGTAGCTGCGGGAGGAGCTCGGGCAGAGGATCGAGGAGGCATTGGGTAAGGTGGAGTTGGATCGAGGGGAGGGGGCTAGTTGGCTCGGCGTTGAAAACAAGGAGAGTGGCGGCGGCGGGGATTGGACAGGGGAGGATCCCTAGAAATTAGGTCTTGGTCTTATTTGGATAGAGGTGGACTATTTATAGGGACAAAAAGGAGTAGGTTTGGACCCTCCAATAGAAATTGGACGGTCGAGAATGAATAAGTTAGGAGGTCCAAATAAGAAAACGGAGATATCTTTGGGATGTTTGGAGATGATCCGGACCCATCAGTCATTATTGAGCAGGTCAGGTTCGGGGGAGTTTCGGACACGGGCGAGGGGTCGATGCACTGACCAAAGAGGGGCTAGACTAACGAGGTCAAGTGTGTGGTTGGACTGAGAAGAGAGAAGAAACGGAGAGGCCCGACAGCAGTTTTCGAAGACCGAAAACGTCCGACAATAGACCGGCTATACTACCGCTATAGTTAACCGTTTTGGTGTCAAACAGACTCCGAATGCGATGAAATTTGGCAGGCGGCCTACTGACAACATAACAAGACCGCATTCCAACTTTCAACCCATGTCGAGAACATTTTCTGGCCACTTATAAAATAATATCTCGAACGTGTCGCGGGCGCGTGCAAGTGTGTCTGGGCTCAGAATGGACAATGGAGAGAACAGGAAGACCCGGACGAATGCAAGTTTTGAAAAACATGATGATGCAATGCACATGATGACATGGCAAAATGGAACACGCAAGAAAATGACATGGCAACAACAACGAATAACTGGAAGACACCTGGCGCAATGGTCTCGGGGCGTCACAACACTCCACCACTACGAGAGGATCTCGTCCCGAGATCTAAGGATGGCACAGGAGAGAAATGGAAGAGGAAGAGAAGAGGTAAAACTAAGTAGCTTACTTTACAAATGAGTGAAACCAAAGAATCTTGAGAGGTTAAACAATTTTTGCGAAAAAATACAACGGAGATGAATGAAGTTGAAAACACTCCGTTAGAAAAAAGGAACATGGAACATCACGAGAACCCTGTGGTTGAAAGACATGAGAAAAGGGTTGCAATGGGCAAGAAGTACATGCAAGCACTCCGGATGAAACGAGATGTGCAAGGAATGATAAGGATCAATTACGACAACACTTCGGTTGGAAATGGAAGGCAATAATATGAACTTGGAAAAAAATGAAAGCACTTGGATGAGACTCCCGTTAGAAGAGGAATGATAGACACAACACTCCGGTTAAAACAAGATAGAGAAGGAATAAGAATGATATAATTTGGGCAGCACTCCGACTGTAAATGGAAGGAATTGAAGATGAGGTTGACAAGATGAGAAGATACTTGATAAAATCAGCAACACACTACTTCCGGAATGAAAGAATAGAAGTTGGATCGTTGGAAAGGAAAGAATTGAGAAGAAAATGACAACTTCTGCCACAAATGAGCTTGGAAAACACCCTTCCAAGAAGGTTATAACAGAGTTGTTGGAAAACCACCAATGAAATGAATAATATTGTAGTGGGCTTATGGAAAACATCTCAAAACTATGAGGTGAAATTATGCCACTAACGGAAACAATCAATTGGATTGAGATAAACAAGGAGATGAAAGCTCTTTCATCGAGATAAGAAGCGGAAATTGGATCATAGATAAGCACCATAATGGCAACATTCCCAATGGAAGGCTTTAGGTGAAATCTATATCAAGATAACTCCAAGGAAGAAGGTGATGGGTTTAAGTATCCCATTCCTGAACTTGTGAAACATGAAACATGAAAGGGAATTTTCAAGAGTGACATAACACCACCTTAAAAGATAAGATAGGAGGAACTGCACTTTGGAATGCAAGATGAAGAATGCTTGAACTCCTCAAAACAAGACATGTGTTGATCACCTTTTTTATTTGAGAGTATAGCTTGGCGGATCATAACTTCGAGAAAAATCTTGAGGACAATTTGAGGAATGAAAGGAATCCTTGATGAACCAGCAAGTTGAGCCATCGTAAGAACTCCGGTAATAAAAGAATGATCAAACGAAAAGAAGGATGAAAATAATAAGGTTGAAGCCTTGCAATGATTGGATGGATCTTCACGATGATATAACCGAGAAAAAACTTGTAACTCCGGAAAGAAAGATGAACAAAAGAAATCAAGAATCCTGATGAACCTTCGGCATAAGGAATTAATCACTTGGATGAAACAAGAATAAGAATTACATTATGCATATCCTTCACCAATTTAAATTGATGACAAGCAGCGGATTTGACATACTACTTATTCTCGTAGAAAGGATTAAGATAGATATAGCGTAAACTTGAGAAGGACTTCAACGAACCACCGGTAGGATTGAAACAATGGATAAATTAATATAAAAACAAAGGAAGCTAAATCTTGACCGAACCACCGTAAGAGTTGAAAATGAAAATAGAAAAGGCACAATTCACCGGGAAGAATTTGGGAAATGAATGAAGATACTTGAGGGGATTTAGATACATGAGAACGGAGAGATCATGTACTGATTAGAGGATATTTGAACAATTCACCGATAAGATTTGGAGAACGATAGCTACACGCTGAGAATGAATAATTCTGAGATGATGGGCTCCAGAGAATCAAACTGAAAAGAGTTCTGAATTGCTCCGGATGGGTGAAAAGAATTCTCACAATCGAAAACAATTATGAGAGGATGGCATAAAACTAGGACCATGTATCTTTGGGATAACGGGTAAGGATTTAAGAGGAACTCCTCTTCGGTCTTCAAACGCAGAGAATGACGATAAGAAACACCACCATGAATTGTTGAGACACTCCGGAATAATGAAGAATATAAAGGTTGAATCAACAACGAAAAGAATTTGAAAGATCTTGGATAAAGACATTTGACTGATGATAATTCATTCTTACGTCAAACTTGGAGAAGAATTTGGGAGTTGATAACCCACAAGTATAGGGGATCGCAACAGTTTTCGAGGGTAGAGTATTCAACCCAAATTTATTGATTCGACACAAGGGGAGCCAAAGAATATTCTCAAGTATTAGCAGCTGAGTTGTCAATTCAACCACACCTGGAAACTTAATATCTGCAGCAAAATATTTAGTAGCAAAGTAATATGATAGTAGTGGTAACGGTAGCAAAAGGTAACAGTAGTAAAAGTAATGTTTTTGGTATTTTGTAGTGATGATAGCAATAGCTACAGAAAAGTAAATAAGCGAAGAACAATATATGGAAAGCTCGTAGGCAATGGATCGGTGATGGAGAATTATGCCGGATGCGGTTCATCATGTAACAGTCATAACCTAGGGTGACACAGAACTAGCTCCAATTCATCAATGCAATGTAGGCATGTATTCCGAATATAGTCATACGTGCTTATGGAAAAGAACTTGCATGACATCTTTTGTCCTACCCTCCCGTGGCAGCGGGGTCCTAATGGAAACTAAGGGATATTAAGGCCTCCTTTTAATAGAGTGCCGGAACAAAGCATTAGCACATAGTGAATACATGAACTCCTCAAACTATGGTCATCACCGGTAAGTATCCCGATTATTGTCACTTCGGGGTTAACGGATCATAACACATAATAGGTGACTATAGACTTGCAAGATAGGATCAAGAACTCTCATATATTGATGAAAACATAATAGGTTCAGATCTGAAATCATGGCACTTGGGCCCTAGTGACAAGCATTAAGCATAGCAAAGTCATAGCAAATTCAATCTCAGAACATAGTGGATACTAGGAATAAAACCCTAACAAAACTAACTCGATTACATGATAAATCTCATCCAACCCATCACCGTCCAGCAAGCCTACGATGGAATTACTCACGCACGGCAGTGAGCATCATGAAATTGGTGATGGAGGATGGTTGATGATGACGATGGCGACGGATTCCCCTCTTTGGAGCCCCGAACGGAATCCAGATCAGCCCTCCGGCGGCTCCTTATCGTAAAACATGATGAATCTTTCTCCTTGATTTTTCTCTCTCCAAACACGAATATATAGAGTTGGAGTTGAGTTGGAGGAGCTCCAGGGGGCCCACGAGGTAGGGGGCGCGCCCCTGACCCTCGTGGCTAGGGTGTGGGCCCCCTGGTCTTGATCTTTTGCCAGTATTTTTTATTATTTCCAAAAATAGTCTCCGCGAAGTTTCAGGTCATTCCAAGAACTTTTGTTTCTGCACATAAATAACACCATGGCAATTCTGCTGAAAACAGCGTCAGTCCGGGTTAGTTCCATTCAAATCCTGCAAGTTAGAGTCCAAAACAAGGGCAAAAGTGTTTGGAAAAGTAGATACGATGGAGACGTATCAGGAGTAACTCTGGGAAAATTAGAAGAGTCAGGTAAGATTCTGGGAAAGACCTGTGGGTTAGGGCCCACTCAAAAGATACACCGTTGAACGATTTAACAGAGAGATTGCGCCAGTTGAATTAAATGGCTTGAATGAGATAACATCCTCAAAAGAACTTGAGAGAATTGAGAATGGAAACTTGAATCTTCTGAGATATCTTTGGCACAACGGAACAAAATGAAAAGCAAGATATGGATAGTTGAGAGGTGCACCGGCATGAGAAAGCATTGGATAAATGAAAGGACTATGCTCAACACCAAAGCTTGAATTGAATCCACCGGAGAAGAAAACGTGTGAAGAGTGACGAACTTGAGGCTTCCTTGGTATCTTCCTGAGAATCACCGGATAAGAACATTGAAAGGAAAGAAAGAAGACTCTTCACATCCATAAGATGGATACTTGACTAAAAAATCTGAGTCTTTGAAGAAAAAAGGGTGGGAGGGCGGGGAAAACAAAGACAACTTGGGACAGATGGAATGGATACCATCGAGAAACCTTAGAGTTGATCTTGCGGATGTTGAAATGATCGGATCCACTTGAAGAGGAGCACACCGTTTGAGAAGAAATTGAGATGACAAACTCAATGATCAAGAAGGAGTAGTATTCCCAAAGAAATATGAGAACACCGCTTAGAAAGGGTATGGAATCCACATTCGACATTGAAGCAACTCGAATACCATGACTGAAAACAAAACAAAGATTGGCTTGTAGAATAAACCGGAAACAAACATATGATAGATCCCTTATCGTATCATGTGTCTGTTGGAAAGATATCGTACGTGATACTTGAATTCCCACTTATAAACTCCCGAAACTTTCTAGTTATGCAATCAGGTGTTGGGGATACAGGGGAAGTATAATATCTCACCCAAACTAACAATTCCTACATCCAGCTGTATCCATCCTTCAACACATAACCAAGAAATCTTCGGAAATCGTGTACCTCAACCTTCGAAAAGCATCCGTTATACAAGTTATGGAAATACTCCCGAACTCCCGCCCCAGTACTGGGTGGCGTCGAGGTTATCTCACCAACAACTGCATAAAAGAGATTTTCGATGTCGACGAACTCAGGTATTCCTGAACTGCAACGATAAAATTGTGACGACAACACCTCAGAGCTCAACTCCCCGGGACACTGCCACAACCCTAAATGTCAGGAGGCACCAAGAACAATGTTCTCGTCACAAAACCATCGGAACAATTCCAAGATAACCGCGTGATCCTAAAAAAATTCATGAAATTTGAAGAGAGAAGAGTCAAAACTCTATGTTAGGAGGCCTCACCAGAGCAACGAAGGGACTGCGGAGTAAAAAGAATCCTACTCTCCGATATATATAATCCTAAGACTCAAAACATTTTGTTCTAGACTCAACAACGTCAGTGATTTGATCAAGTAGGGGGCTTCTAAGATGGGGAAGGCTCTGATACCAACTTGTAACACCCACAATGCGGCTATATCTCCCACGTGTCAGGGCACGACTTAGAGCCATAGCCGCATGGTAGGCATGTCGCAAGACGGGTAATCTTTACACATCCCATGTACTGAATAAGAAAGGGATAAAGAGTTGGCTTACAATTGCCACTTCACACAAATACAAGTTAAACATACACCATCCAGATTACAAACAAGGTCCGACTACGGAACCAAAATAAAAGGAAGACAACCCCAAATGCTAGATCCCCGATCGTCCCAACTGGGCTCCACTACTGATCAACCGAAAAAGACACTAAACAACGATCAAGATCTTCATCGAGCTCCCACTTGAGCTCGGTTGTGTCATCTGCACTTGTATCATCGGCACCTGCAACTGTTTGGAAGTATATGTGAGCCAGGAGGACTCAACAATCTCACACCCGCGAGATCAAGACTATTTAAGCTTATGGGTAGGAAAAGGGGTAGTGAGGTGGAGCTGCAGCAAGCACTAAGCATATATGGTGGCTAACATACGCAAATAAGAGTGAGAAGAGAAGCAACGCAACGGTCGTGAACTAGAAGTGATCAAGAAGTGATCCTGAATCTACTTACATTCAAGCATAACACAAGAACCGTGTTCACTTCTCGGACTCCGCCGAGAAGAGACCATCACGGCTACACAGGCGGTTGATGCATTTTTATTAAGTTAAGTGTCAAGTTCTCTACAACCGGATATTAACAAATTCCCATCTGCCACAAAAGCGCTGGCACGACTCACGAAAGTTCAAACCATGCAGGGGTGTCCCAACTTAGCCCATCACAAGCTTTCACGGTCAACGAAGGATATTCCTTCTCCCAGGAAGACCCGATCAGACTCGGAATCCCGGTTACAAGACATTTCAACAATGGTAAAACAAGACCAGCAAGACCGCCCGATGCGCCGACATCCCGATCGGAGCTGCACATATCTCGTTCTCAGGGCAACACCGGATGAACACTACGTACAACTAAAACCAACCCTCAAGTTTCCACGAGGGAGCGCTGCAAGTGGCTCAGGTTCGGACCAACACTTAGAGAAGCACTAGCCCGGGGGGTGAAAATAAAGAAGACCCTCGGGAGCGCGACTCCCAAGGGAAAAGTAGGTGGTGGTGAGGCAAATGGTAAAACCAAGGTTGGGCCTTGCTGGAGGAGTTTTATTCAAAGCGAACTGTCAAGGGGTTCCCATAACACCCAACCGCGTAAGGAATGCAAAATCAAGGAACATAACATCGGTATGACGAAAACTAGGACGGCAAGAGTGGAACAAAACACCAGGCATAAGGCTGAGCCTTCCAGCCTTTACCAAGTATATAGATGCATTAATTAAATAAGACATATTGTGATATCCCAACATATCCATGTTCCAACATGGAACAAACTTGAACTTCACCTGCAATTAGCAACGCTATAAGAGGGGATGAGCAAAGCGGTAACATAGCCAAACAACGGTTTGCTAGGAAGGTGGGTTAGAGGCTTGACATGGCAATATGGGAGGCATGATATAACAAGTGGTAGGTAGCATGACATAGCGATAGAACGAACAACTAGCAAGCAAAGATTGAAGTGATTTTGAGGGTATGGTCATCTTGCCTGAGATCCCGCAAGGAAGAAGAACAATTCCATGAAGAAGACAAGCGAACATAGTCGAACGAATCCTCACAACTCCCGAAATGAAACCGAAGCTAACGAGAGAAGCAACCCAGAAAGAAGCAAGCACCATAGTAAACAACCATCACATAATCATGGCATGATGCACAACCAAGTATGATGCATGTCCGGTTTAATGAAGCATGGCATGGCAAAATGCACAAACATTCCTACAAATTGACCGGAGCTCGATATGCAACTCCGTTGCATATTGATGAAACACCACGTGACTTATTTTGTTCTCTCTCATTTAGGTACCCATCAATGTTAAATGTTCTTAAACGTGGCAAGAGGTGAAGCATATGAAAACTACCTATCTAGACAAGTTTAAATGAGGCTGGAACAACAAACAACAAGTCCTAAAAAATCCTCATATGCATATATTAGATTTGGTATTGTTCTGCCCTAAACCATATTTTAGAGTTTTTAAACATGCAAAGCAAGTACACCATGTTAAACTAGTCATTTTTCTACCCCATTTACATATAAAGTTTATTAAATTTGGAGCTACGGTTATTAAGTTATGAAATAAAGCATTTTAACATGGCATTATGCAAAATAAACACAACCCACATCTTAAACATTTTAAACATGATTGGAAGTTGGAAATTATTAATCTAGATGAAATTCTAAGCATTTTACATATATAAAATATTTTAAACCGATGCACGGTTGAGAAGTTATTAAATGCATGGAGCTTAGGGGGTTTTCTGCAAATCGGGTCTTCTCTGGATAATAAAGAAATACGCAGGCAGGAAAAAACATCAACGGGCCGAATCCGTCTAGCATAATAGAGCGGAGGGCTGGATTTGGTGCTCACATTGGGCCTCAGCCCGAAAGTGGAAGCGCAGCGACCCGCTTGGATGAGTTGACTGCATAGTCAACCGATGTGGGCGCTTGCATCCACGCCATTGCAGAGGCTGGCGGCATGGAGGAAAGTAGAGCAGCTGGAGCTTGCAGGAGGTGATGCAAGACGGGGCTGGACGAATCCGGGCAGGAGGTGGTCCCAGACGACGACGGCGGAGCTTGGCAGAGCCGGCCATCCATGGCGGGCCAAGGCATGTAGCAGGGCGGCGGCTCCAGGGACTTGGCGAAAGAACACGGTGACAGTGGGGACGCAGTCAATGGCGGGGACACAGGGACTTCGGCGAGTGGCGGGATGGAGCAGAAGGGCGGATCCGGCGGGCAACGCGGCGGGAAGGTGGCAGGAGGATGCAGACCGGGGATCCTTGGGCACGGACGCTGATGCTTGCTGGAATCGGGCGGAGGAGGAGTGAATCCGGGGCCGAGGATGTCGGATCCAAGCAGAGGCCATGTCCGGTGGATCCCATGGTGGTGACGTGCGTCTTGGGGCTTGCGGCGGAGCTCCTGTGGCTCTCCATGGTGATGGGTTGTAGAAGAGGTTCCTGAGAGAGAGAGGGGAGATGTGAGACGAGAGAGAAAGAGAAGCGGGAGGGGAAAGGTGCAGGGCTATCGGGACTCATCTCCGGCGAGGATCCGGTCGTCGGTGTCGGCCGGCCAACGAGTCGGGGTCGAGGTGGACAAGGAGCTGCGGGAGGAACTCGGGCAGAGGATCGAGGAGGCATCAGGTGAGGTGGAGTTGGATTGAGGGGAGGGGGTTGGTTGGCTCGGCGCTAAAAATAAGGAGAGTGGTGGCGGCAGGGATTGGACAGGGGAGGATCCGTAGAAATTAGGTCTTGCTCTGATTTGGATAGAGGTGGACTATTTATAGGGACAAAAAGGAGTAGGTTTGGACCCTCCGATCGAAATTGGACGGTCGAGAATGTATAAGTTAGGAGGTCCAAATAAGAAAACAGAGATATCTTTGGGGTGTTTGGACATGATCCGGACCCATCGGTCATGACTGAGCGGGTCAGGTTCGGGGGAGTTTCGGACACGGGTGAGGGGTCGATGCACTAAGCAAAGAGGGTCTAGCCGAACGAGGTAAAGTGTGTGGTTGGACTGAGAAGAGAGAAGAGACGGAGAGGCCCGACAGCAGTTTTCGGATACCGAAAACGTCCGACGATAGACCGGCTATACTACCACTATAGTTAACCGTTGGGGCGTTAAACGGACTCCGAATGCGATGAAATTTGGCGGGCGGCCTACTGACTGTTGGAAGTATGCCCTAGAGGCAATAATAAAAGCATTATTATTATATTTCCTTGTTCATGATAATTGTCTTTATTCATGCTATAATTGTGTTATCCGGAAATCGTAATACATGTGTGAATAAAAGACACCAACATGTCCCTAGTAAGCCTCTAGTTGACTAGCTCGTTGATCAACAGATAGTCATGGTTTCCTGATTATGGACATTGGATGTCATTGATAATGAGATCACATCATTAGGAGAATGATGTGAAGGACAAGACCCAATCCTAAACATAGCATAAGATCGTGTAGTTCGTTTGCTAGAGTTTTCCAATGTCAAGTATCTTTTCCTTAGACCATGAGATCGTGTAACTCCCGGATACCGTAGGAGTGCTTTGGGTTTGCCAAACATCACAACGTAACTGGGTGACTATAAAGGTATACTATGGGTATCTCCGAAAGTGTCTGTTGGGTTGACACGGATCAAGACTGGGATTTGTCACTCCGTATGACGGAGAGGTATCACTGGGCCCACTCAGTAATGCATCATCAAAATGAGCTCAAAGTGACCAAGTGTCTGGTCACGGGATCATGCATTATGGTACGAGTAAAGTGACTTGCCGGTAACGAGATTGAACGAGGTATTGGGATACCAACGATCGGATCTCGGGCAAGTAACAAACCGATTGACGAAGGGAATTGTATGCGGGGTTGCTTGAATCCTCGACATCGTGGTTCATCCGATGAGATCATCAAGGAGCATGTGGGAGCCAACATGGGTATCCAGATCCCGCTGTTGGTTATTGACCGGAGAGCAATCTCGGTCATGTCTACATGTCTCCCGAACCCGTAGGGTCTACACACTTAAGGTTCGGTGACGCTAGGGTTGTATGAATATGTATATGCAGTAACCCGAATGTTGTTCGGAGTCCCGGATGAGATCTCGTACGTCACGAGGAGTTCCGGAATGGTCCGGAGGTAAATAATTATATATAGGAAGTGCTATTTTGGCCATCGGGACAAGTTTCGGGGTCACCGGTATTGTACCGGGACCATGGGAAGGGTCCCGGGGGTCCACCGGGTGGGGCCACCTGCCCCGGGGGGGCACATGGGCTGTAGGGGGTGCGCCTTGGCCTATATGGGCCAAGGGCACCAGCCCCAAGAGGCCCATGCGCCTAGGGTTCAAGAAGGGAAGAGTCCCGAAGGGGGAAGGCACCTCCTAGGTGCCTTGGGGAGGAGGGATTCCTCCCTTGGCCGCCACCCCCTAGGAGATTGGATCTCCTAGGGCCGGCGCCCCCCCTAGGCTCCCTATATATAGTGGGGGAAGGAGGGCCTCTCATACCACGCCTTTGGTGCCTCCCTCTCCCTCTCCAACACATCCTCCTCCTCCATAGTGCTTGGCGAAGCCCTGCCGGAGTACTGCAGCTCCACCACCACCACGCCGTCGTGCAGCTGCTGGAGCCATCTTCCTCAACCTCTCCTTCCCCCTTGCTGGATCAAGAAGAAGGAGACGTTACGCTGACCGTACGTGTGTTGAACGCGGAGGTGCCGTCCGTTCGGCGCTAGGGTCTTCGGTGATTTGGATCACGTCGAGTACGCCTTCCTCATCCCTGTTCTTTGAACGCTTCCGTGCGTGATCTACAAAGGTATGTAGATGCAATCCGATCACTCGTTTCTAGATGAACTCCTAGATGAATCTTGGTGAAACCGTAGGAAATTTTTTGTTTTCTGCAACGTTCCCCAACAGTGGCATCATGAGCTAGGTCTATGCGTAGTTCTCTTGCACGAGTAGAACACAAATTTGTTGTGGGCGTAGATGTTGTCAACTTTCTTGCCGCTACTAGTCTTATCTTGCTTCAGCGATATTGTGGGATGAAGCGGCCCGGACCAACCTTACACGTACACTTACGTGAGACCGGTTCCACCGACTAACATGCACTAGTTGCATAAGGTGGCTGGCGGGTGTCTGTCTCTCCCACTTTAGTTGGACCGGATTCGATGAAAAGGGTCCTTATGAAGGGTAAATAGAAGTTGACAAATCATGTTGTGGCTTTCATGTAGGTAAGAAAACGTTCTTGCTAGAACCCTATTTCAGCCACATAAAACTTGCAACAACAATTAGAGGACGTCTAACTTGTTTTTGCAGCAAGTGCTTTGTGATATGATATGGCCAAAGCTGTGATAAATGATGAATGATATATATGTGATGTATGAGATGTTCATGCTATTGTAATAGGAATCACGACCATCATGTCGATGAGTATGACAACCGTCAGGAGCCATAGGAGTTGTCTTTATTTTTTGTATGACCTGTGTGTCATTGAGAAACGCCATGTAAATTACTTTACTTTATTGCTAAACGCGTTAGCCGTAGTAGTAGAAGTAATAGTTGGCGAGCAACTTCATGGAGACACGATGATGGAGATCATGGTGTCATGCCGGTGACAAGTTGATCATGGAGCCCCAAGATGGCAGCAACTACACGGACTGGGTCCGGAACCTGAGGATCATCCTCATAGCTGCCAAGAAAGATTATTTCCTACAAGCACCGCTAGGTGACCCTCCCGTCCCACAGAACCAAGACGTTATGAACGCTTGGCAGACACGTGCTGATGATTACTCCCTCGTTCAGTGCGGCATGCTTTACAGCTTAGAACCGGGGCTCCAAAAACGTTTTGAGAGACACGGAGCATACGAGATGTTCGAAGAGCTGAAAATGGTTTTTCAAGCTCATGCCCGGGTCGAGAGATATGAAGTCTCCAACAAGTTCTTCAGCTGTAAGATGGAGGAAAAAAGTTCTGTCAGTGAGCACTACTCACAATGTCTGGGTTACATAACCGCTTGACTTAGCTGGGAGTTAATCTCCCGGATGACGCGGTCATTGACAGAATCCTCCAGTCGCTTCCACCAAGCTACAAGAGCTTTGTGATGAACTTCAATATGCAGGGGATGGAAAAGACCATTCCTGAGGTATTTGCAATGCTGAAATCAGCAGAGGTAGAAGTCAAAAAGGAACATCAAGTGTTGATGGTGAATAAAAACACTAAGTTCAAGAAGGGCAAGGGTAAGAAAGCCTTCAAGAAGGACGGCAAGGGAGTTGCCGCGCCCGGCAAGCAAGCTGCCGGGAAGAAGCCAAAGAATGGACCCAAGCCCGAGACTGAGTGCTTTTATTGCAAGGGAAGTGGTCACTGGAAGCGGAACTGCCCCAAATACTTAGCGGACAAGAAGGCCGGCAAAACGAAAGGTATATGTGATATACATGTAATTGATGTGTACCTTACAAGTATTCATAGTAGCTCCTGGGTATTTGATACCGGTGCGGTTGCTCACATTTGTAACTCAAACCAGGAGCTGCGGAATAAGCGGAGACTGGCAAAGGACGAGGTGACGATGCGTGTCGGGAATGGTTCCAAGGTCAATGTGATCGCCGTCGGCACGCTACCTCTACATTTGCCTTCAGGATTAGTTTTAAACCTTAATAATTGTTATTTAGTGCCAGCTTTGAGCATGAACATTGTATCAGGATCTCGTTTAATTCGAGATGGCTACTCATTTAAATCCGAGAATAATGGTTGTTCTATTTATATGAGAGATATGTTTTATGGTCATGCTCCGATGGTGAATGGTTTATTCTTAATGAATCTCGAGCGTAATGCTACACATGTTCATAGTGTGAGTACCAAAAGATGTAAGATTGATAATGAGAGCTCCACATACTTGTGGCACTGCCGCCTTGGTCACATAGGTGTCGAACGCATGAAGAAGCTCCATGCTGATGGACTTTTAGAGTCTCTTGATTACGAATCATTTGACACGTGCGAACCATGCCTCATGGGTAAAATGACCAAGACTCCATTCTCAGGAACAATGGAGCGAGCAACCAACTTATTGGAAATCATACATACTGATGTGTGTGGTCCAATGAGTGTTGAGGCTCGCGGTGGCTATCGTTATGTTCTCACCCTCACTGATGACTTGAGTAGATATGGGTATGTCTACTTAATGAAACACAAGTCTGAGACCTTTGAAAAGTTCAAGGAATTTCAGAGTGAGGTTGAGAATCAACGTGACAGGAAAATCAAGTTCCTGCGATCAAATCGTGGAGGAGAATACTTGAGTCATGAGTTTGGCACACACTTAAGAAAATGTGGAATAGTTTCACAGCTCACGCCGCCTGGAACACCTCAGCGTAATGGTGTGTCTGAACATCGTAATCGCACTCTATTAGATATGGTGCGATCTATGATGTCTCTTACCAATTTACCGCTATCTTTTTGGGGCTATGCTTTAGAGACTGCCGCATTCACTTTAAATAGGGCTCCGTCGAAATCAGTTGAGATGACACCGTATGAATTATGGTTTGGGAAGAAACCTAAGCTGTCGTTTCTGAAAGTTTGGGGATGCGATGCTTATGTCAAGAAACTTCAACCTGAAAAGCTCAAACCCAAGTCGGAAAAATGCGTCTTCATAGGATACCCTAAAGAAACTATTGGGTATACCTTCTACCTCAGATCCGAAGGCAAGATCTTTGTTGCCAAGAATGGATCCTTTCTAGAGAAGGAGTTTCTCTTGAAAGAAGTAAGTGGGAGGAAAGTAGAACTTGATGAAGTATTACCTCTTGAACCGGAAAATGGCTCAACTCAAGAAAATGTTCCTGAGGTGCCTGCACCGACTAGAGAGGAAGTTAATGGTAATGAACAAGATACTTCTGATCAAGCTCCTACTGAAATTCGTAGGTCCACAAGGACACGTTCCGCACCAGAGTGGTACGGCAACCCTGTCTTGGAAATCATGTTGTTAGACAACAGTGAACCTTCGAACTATGAAGAAGCGATGGCGGGCACGGATTCCAACAAATGGCTAGAAGCCATGAAATCCGAGAGAGGATCCATGTATGAAAACGAAGTATGGACTTTGACTGACTTGCCCGTTGAGCGGCGAGCCATAGAAAATAAATGGATCTTTAAGAAGAAGACAGACGCGGATGGTAATGTGACCATCTATAAAGCTCAGCTTGTCGCTAAGGGTTATCGACAAGTTCAAGGGGTTGACTACGATGAGACTTTCTCACCGGTAGCGAAGCTGAAGTCCGTCCGAATCATGTTAGTGATAGCCGCATTCTATGATTATGAAATATGGCAAATGGACGTCAAAACGGCATTCCTTAATGGTTTCCTTAAGGAAGAATTGTATATGATGCAGCCGGAAGGTTTTGTCGATCCTAAGAATGCTGACAAGGTGTGCAAGCTCCAACGCTCGATTTATGGGCTGGTGCAAGCATCTCGGAGTTGGAACATTCACTTTGATGAGATGATCAAAGCGTTTGGGTTTACACAGACTTATGGAGAAGCCTGCGTTTACAAGAAAGTGAGTGGGAGCTTTGTAGCATTTCTCATATTATATGTAGATGACATACTTTTGATGGGAAATGATATAGAACTATTGGACAACATTAAGGCCTACTTGAATAAGAGTTTTTCGATGAAGGACCTTGGAGAAGCTGCATATATATTAGGCATCAAGATCTATAGAGATAGATCAAGACGCCTCATAGGTCTTTCACAAAGCACATACCTTGATAAGATATTGAAGAAATACAATATGGATCAGTCTAAGAAGGGGTTCTTGCGTGTGTTACAAGGTGTGAAATTGAGCTCAGCTCAATGTCCTACCACGACAGAATATATAGAAGAGATGAGCGTCATCCCCTATGCCTCAGCCATAGGTTCTATTATGTATGCCATGCTGTGTACCAGACCTGATGTAAACCTTGCCGTAAGTTTGGTAGGAAGGTACCAAAGTAATCCCGGCAAGGAACACTGGACAGCGGTCAAGAATATCCTGAAGTACCTGAAAAGGACTAAGGAAATGTTTCTCGTTTATGGAGGTGACGAAGAGCTCGTCGTAAAGGGTTACGTCGATGCTAGCTTCGACACAGATCTGGATGACTCTAAGTCACAAACCGTATACGTGTATATTTTGAATGGTGGGGCAGTAAGCTGGTGCAGTTGCAAGCAGAGCGTCGTGGCGGGATCTACATGTGAAGCGGAGTACATGGCAGCCTCGGAGGCAGCACAGCAATTTGGGTGAAGGAGTTCATCACCGACCTAGGAGTCATACCCAATGCGTCGGGGCCAATCAAGATCTTCTGTGACAACACTGGAGCTATTGCTCTTGCCAAGGAGCCCAGGTTTCACAAGAAGACAAGGCACATCAAGCGTCGCTTCAACTCCATTCGTGAAAATGTTCAAGATGGAGACATAGATATTTGTAAAGTACATACGGACCTGAATGTAGCAGATCCGTTGACTAAACCTCTCCCTAGAGCAAAACATGATCAACACCAGAATTCCATGGGTGTTCGATTCATCACAATGTAACTAGATTATTGACTCTAGTGCAAGTGGGAGACTGTTGGAAATATGCCCTAGAGGCAATAATAAAAGCATTATTATTATATTTCCTTGTTCATGATAATTGTCTTTATTCATGCTATAATTGTGTTATCCGGAAATCGTAATACATGTGTGAATAAAAGACACCAACATGTCCCTAGTAAGCCTCTAGTTGACTAGCTCGTTGATCAACAGATAGTCATGGTTTCCTGACTATGGACATTGGATGTCATTGATAACGATATCACATCATTAGGAGAATGATGTGATGGACAAGACCCAATCCTAAACATAGCATAAGATCGTGTAGTTCGTTTGCTAGAGTTTTCCAATGTCAAGTATCTTTTCCTTAGACCATGAGATCGTGTAACTCCCGGATACTGTAGGAGTGCCTTGGGTTTGCCAAACGTCACAACGTAACTGGGTGACTATAAAGGTATACTACGGGTATCTCCGAAAGTGTCTATTGGGTTGACACGGATCAAGACTGGGATTTGTCACTCCGTATGACGGAGAGGTATCACTGGGCCCACTCGGTAATGCATCATCAAAATGAGCTCAAAGTGACCAAGTGTCTGGTCACGGGATCATGCATTACGGTACGAGTAAAGTGACTTGCCGGTAACGAGATTGAACGAGGTATTGGGATACTGACGATCGGATCTCGGGCAAGTAACATACCGATTGACGAAGGGAATTGTATGCGGGGTTGCTTGAATCCTCGACATCGTGGTTCATCCGATGAGATCATCGAGGAGCATGTGGGAGCCAACATGGGTATCCAGATTCCGCTGTTGGTTATTGACCGGAGAGCAATCTCGGTCATGTCTACATGTCTCCCGAACCCGTAGGGTCTACACACTTAAGGTTCGGTGACGCTAGGGTTGTAGGGATATGTATATGCAGTAACCCAAATGTTGTTCGGAGTCCCGGATGAGATCCCAGACGTCACGAGGAGTTCCGGAATGGTCTGGAGGTAAAGAATTATATATAGGAAGTGCTATTTCGGCCATCGGGACAAGTTTCGGGGTCACCGGTATTGTACCGGGACCACCGGAAGGGTCCCGGGAGTCCACCGGGTGGGGCCACCTGCCCCGGGGGGCCACATGGGATGTAGGGGGTGTGCCTTGGCCTATATGGGCCAAGGGCACCAGCCCCAAGAGGCCCATGCGCCTAGGGTTCAAGAAGGGAAGAGTCCCGAAGGGGGAAGGCACCTCCTAGGTGCCTTGGGGAGGAGGGATTCCTCCCTTGGCCGCCACCCCCTAGGAGATTGGATCTCCTAGGGCCGGCGCCCCCCAGGCTCCCTATATATAGTGGGGGAAGGAGGGCCTCTCATACCACGCCTTTGGTGCCTCCCTCTCCCTCTCCAACACATCCTCCTCCTCCATAGTGCTTGGCGAAGCCCTCCCGGAGTACTGCAGCTCCACCACCACCACGTCGTCGTGATGCTGCTGGAGCCATCTTCCTCAACCTCTCCTTCCCCCTTGCTGGATCAAGAAGAAGGAGACGTTACGCTGACCGTACGTGTGTTGAATGCGGAGGTGTCGTCCGTTCGGCGCTAGGATCTCCGGTGATTTGGATCACGTCGAGTACGCCTTCCTCATCCCTGTTCTTTGAACGCTTCCGCGCGTGATCTACAAAGGTATGTAGATGCAATCCGATCACTCGTTGCTAGATGAACTCCTAGATGGATCTTGGTGAAACCATAGGAAATTTTTTGTTTTCTGCAACATTCCCCAACACTGACAACATAAAAACACCGCATGCCACCTTTCAACCCATTCAGAGAACATTTTCCGGCCACTTATAAAATAATATCTCGGACGTGCCGCGGATGCGTGCAAGTGTGTCTAGGCTCAGAATGGACAACAGAGAGAACCGGAAGACCCAGACGGATGCAAGTTTTGAAAAACATGATGAAGCAATGCACATGATGACATGGAAAAATTCAACACCCAAGCAAATGACAACGCAACAACAACGAATAACTGGAAGACACCTGGCGCAACGGTCTCAGGGCGTGACATATTATCTTCTCCTGTGCAGGTATTGCTATCTTTTGCACGACGTGACTTAGTGCAGCGCCGCTGTCATTGGCGCTTAGGCTGTGTCCCAGGAGGTTTGTCCTCGACTGGATCTTATTTATCGTCGTCATTAGATTCTTTAGGCGTATCCACCATGTATACGTCGTACGAAGAAGTGGTCGTCCAGCGTCCGATAAACGGCGGGTTTTGGCCATGCTCCTCATCTGCATCGTCGTCCATACCGTCGATGTCTTCGGAGCCGTAATAGAGCATGTCTGTTAAGTCTTCGACAGTGGCTATAAAGTGGGTGGCGGGTGGGCAGCGAAATTCTCCATCATCAGCTTCTAGTTCGAACCGGATATAGTTCAGCTGTGAATCCCCCGCTAAGGATAGATTTTGTAATGAGTTCAGCACATCGCCCAAAGGTGAGTGCTGGAAGATGTCCACGGTGCCGAATTCGACGATCATAACCGATCATGCTCGACATGCGCGGATGCACATAGTTCGAAACTTATAACCAGAAAAGAGTCCAAGGTTTCGGTGACACACGCATTATCGGAGGTTAGGTCTATGTGCGGCTCCAACACCGTGAAGTCTGCGGCTTCCGTGGTGGGGTTGAGATTCCTGTCCTCGGATGGCGCGACCTGCTGCGGATCTAAGGCCAGAGCGGTTATAGGTGCAATTTCCTGGGTATGGCCCGATGACAGATCTAAGTCATGTTCATCGAGGTGATGGGGAGCGATTGCCGTGGTATCGAATCCGTCGAAGATCAAGTCGCCGCGGATATCCACAACGTAGTTCAAGCTCCCGAATCTGACCTGACAGCCAGGAGTGTAACTGTCGATCTGCTCCAAATGGCCAAGCAAGTTGGCCCGCAGTGCGAAGCCGCCGAACACGAAGATCTGTCCGGGGAGGAAGACCCCTCCCATTGGACAACATCATTGTAGATGATTGAAGGAGCCATCAAACCTTTTGAGGGCGGCACAGTGGAACTCTCAATGAAAGCACCAACGTCGGTGTCAAAATCGACGGATCTCAGGTAGGGGGTCCCGAACTATGCGTCTAAGGTCGATGGTAACAGGAGACAGGAGACACAATGTTTACCCAGATTTGGGCCCTCTCTATGGAGGTAATTCCCTACTTCCTGCTTCATTGATCTTGATGAATATGAGTATTACAAGAGTTGATCTACCACTAGATCGTAATGGCTAAACCCTAGAAGTCTAGCCTGTATGACTATGATTCTGATTGTATCTCGATCCGTACTAAGCCCTCTAGTTTATATAGACACTGAGGGGACTAGGGTTGTACAAGGTCGGTTATAGAGAAAGGAATCTTCATATTGGGTCGCCAAGCTTGCCTTCCATGCCAAGGATAGTCCCATCCGGACACAGGAGAGAGTCTTCGGTCTTGTTTCCTCACAGCCCATTAGTCCGGCCCATGTCCAACAGGCCGGACGCCCGAGGACCCCTCAGTCCATGACTCCCTCACCTGTCACCTATTGAAAGGGTTGGGCTTCTTCCCAGAGCTTCCATTTTCGTTGCCATTCTTCAACTCAGAACAATCGTTGGTGTAGTGCCCAGTCTTCCCGCACTTGTAACAGGTAACATGGCTCAGGTCCTTCTTGGCGGGCGTTGCTGGGTTGGGGCGGTTCTGGCTACTGCTTGCTCCATTCCCGTTTTCATTCTTAGGCCCACTGTAGTTCTGGGAACTACCTACATTGTGAGTATGGCCTCCATGATTATGGGTGTAACCTCCGAGGTTATTGGTAAAGCGAGGCTTCTGCTAAGGTCCAGAATTGTACTTCCCCTGTCCATACTTCCGTTTGCAGCTCTCTATCTGCTGCTCTTTGCTTTCAATCATAAGGGCCCTATCTACCAACTCTTGGTAGTTAGTAAATGTTGCCACCATGAACTGCATACTCATCTCATTATTCAGCCCTTCCATAAACTCCTCCTGCTTCGCGGCATCTGTGGCCACATCATCTGGGGCATAGCGAGCTAACTTACTAAACTCATCCACGTACTCCCCACGATACAATTTCCCTGGCGTAAGTTGTGAAACTCATGCTTCTTCATATTCATTGCTCCTGTAGAGACATGGGCTGTGCAGAAAGCTTGCTGAAACTGATCCCATGTGACATTAGCCATGGGAAAAGTGGTTGTGTAATTCTCCCATCATGAGGCTATGGGTCCATCCAGTTGGTGTGCGGCAAAGCGCACCTTCTCCGCATCTGTGCAACCTGCGGTGGTCAACTCCCTTCCAATCCTGCGTAGCCAATCATCAGTAACAATGGGCTCGGTGCTACTGGAAAACATTAGCGGATTCAACCTTAGAAAACGTGCTAAGTTGTCCACTTGAGGTGGTGGTGGTGGGTTGTTATTATCATTGTTGTTGTTGTCGCCTTGGTTCTGAACTAGTAGCTGCATCAAGGCATTCTGCTGTTGGATCAACTGAGTGAGCTCTGGTGGGTAGACAAATCCGGGATCACGCCTCGGAGGCATCTGATGGTTTAGAGGGGAGAGATTAGAATAGAATGAGGTCTACAGAGAAAACACTACACATATGCACATGAGACAAACACATTCATATCACACCACTCAATTCAAACAAGGGCATACAATCGATCTAGCTACCATTACGAAGATACTCAGACTACTACTATATACATGGGGGAATACTACTGATAATATGGAGGTCATCTTGAAATTTTGATCGGTGGAAGACTCCATGATATTCGCTCCAGCTTCGTCTTCATAATCATCATCACAACTATCGGGGTCGGAGTCGGTGTCGTCGATGATGATGTAGTCCTTGGGATGGTCATCATCTCCTCCTGGCGCAGGGTCTCCCATGAATACTCCTAGCTTCCTTGTCAGGTCATCATTCTTTTCTACTAGTATTGTGATTTCCTCCTTGTATCTGTCACGTGTAGACTTGAGTTCCTCTTCAAGCTCCACCTTCCTAGTCATCAACTTCTGCAGACCTATGATGCTTGCGCACATTTGGTTCTTCTGGCGACGAATGTGCTGGTTTAACTCCTGGATGAATGCTGCAATGGATCTATCCCTCCTGGTGGTGATCATCTCCCATTGCTCATCTCGGCTCCCACATATCTGGTAGATTGTTTCCTTAAGTTCCTTGTGATAAACTTCAGCGACGTGTCCCATGGCGATGTGGGCTGCCATGCTCTTTCATAGACTCCAGGTTGGTGCATCAAAGGAAAACTCTATGGGCTCAGTAAGTGGCATGAATATCCTTCCTGGAACATGAACTCAAATCATCCAACGCTCCTCTTCTGGTAAAGTGGCGGTGTAGGTCCCGGTGAAGCTTGGTATTCCGATGTTCAGGTACCTAGTGACTTCCTTCAAGTGTCGTCCAAAAGGTGTGTCTTCATCCGGTTGAGCAAACTTGTTACTTGTGTCCGCCATCTATAGAGTGGAAAATGGAGAGGAGTCAGAAATGAGTAGAGAAGAGTGACCTATGGCTTATCTTAGTGGTCGCCTCCTACAATCAGCGTGTGCTCTGATACCATCTTGTAGCGATCCAACCTCAAATGGTCAAATCTCTATGCCTAAGTGTCATCCCTGGATCGGTAATGCTGACACACATAGTACTTGAAGGATTTATAACAGAGTTGCAATCACACACTTATTACGTCGAGTATCTCATAAGAGAGTACTTCTTACAATAATATGGTTGAAGGCCAACTAATAAGATAATAGCAGAAGGCTTGGAAGATTAAGCGAGTCCATCAACTCCAACGGCATAGCTGAGTGCACGACAACCACCTAGCGCACCTTACTCTTCGTCTGAAAAGTCTTCGACATAGTACGTTGCAGCCCGAAAATGGGATATCACATGGAATATGCTAGCAGAATAACACTGTAGAGCAATGAACATGTAACAGCTAAAACTATATGCATATTTGGCTGATGGAGGCTCTATGGTTATTATGTTTTTGCGAAAAGCCAATTTTTTCCTACAACAAAGGAATATATTTTATTTAACTATCATGGTAGTTGACAAACATTGATAATGGTAAAACCCATCTCAATCCCAATTAAAGTAATCATTAACCCCACAAGTTAATTAAATAAAGTGATGAGATCAACATAATAATTCAAGCACCAGATACTCAAGATGTCCATAACCGGGGACAAGGCTAATCATGATTAGTTTGTACACTCTGCAGAGGTTTGCACACTTTTCCCCACAAGACTCGATCTCCTCCGTTGTATTCCTCGCACTGCATGATGTTTGAGAAACGGATGACCGAGGCACAATCTTTCAAAAGAGGCCCCCTTAACCGATAGATAGGCTGATACACCTACAGCCCCCTACATCTGCTAGCCCATCAGGGAAACGATTCCCACAACATACTCAACTATGCCAGAGCCCATAATGGCTTGTGGCTGCACACGGAAGTTTCCAGCATGAATGATCTTATGATCCCTTTGAGCCTGGGTGGCGAACCATAGGATGATCACACGGATTCCCCGGGATCTCCTTGGACAACAGTGGATTGCCCCAGGTGCCCACAAACAATCCACCCAGATGTGTGTTAAAGTAGCCACCTTAAATAAACCCTTAGTTCATAATAATACTCACAATTGTCATGTATCACTCATACCAATCCACGTCTACTAGAATAGCATAGCAGTATAAGCATAACGCAGAAGTAACTCCCAGGGTTTAAATAAAAAGGGCAATAGGTACTACCTCAACTACTACTTCCCAATACCCACAAGTTATCAAATCCTAACCATGCAGTATTTGAGGATTGAAACTAATGCATAAAAATTGGGTAATGAAGAAGTATGATCAAAGTGTTACTTGCCTTGCTGACGATCTGAAAACCCTAGTGACTCGTAGTAGCACGCTTCGCACTCCGGAAACTCTATCGCAAACAAATAATAGCATACATAAGCACTCAAGCAATAGATGTAAAGGTAAAACTCATATGAGAAAAATCCAAATTGAAAGTTCAACTGAAGAATTTCGATTTGCAAAAAGAAACACTCAAATCGGAGCTACGAAACTCAAACTATGATCAAAAGAAGTTCGAATTCAAATCTGCTTGCAACCAAAATTTAAATTGTCAAAATCAGGTTCAAGTTGGTTAACTGGAAAGAGGGGTTCAAGAAGAAGATTTTGGCGTTGGTTTCACTAGATTTGGACGAATGGTTAAAAAGTTGCGAAGGTTTGAAGATCAGGGGCTAAACTGCGATAAAAATAATCGCGGATAGGTCCCTGGCGAAAATAAAACAGAAAAAGAAAAATATATCAGACGAACGTCTGCTAACAGAGACAAACAAACGAATTCGTTCGTTATAAGAACTAAACGAATGAACATTCGCCGAATAGATCTAATCGAAGAAAAACCGATCTATATAAAAAACCGAACTAGATCTAAACCGGAAAAAAACCGGCGACAATTTTCTTTTACCAATTCGCGGCGGTGGGTCAACGGCGGCGAGCGGCAGCTCCGGCGTCAGCGGTGGCGTGCAGCGCGGCGGTGGCGCGGCGAAGTGCGGCGGTGGTGGCGGCGGGGCCTCGACCTTTAATGGCCGGAGGCAGGCGGTGGCTTGGTTAAGGGGACGGGGTAGGGCACTCGTGTCCGCCTCGGACACGACGACGGCGCGACGGACCTTGGGACTCCCGTCCCGACTCGGCGGAGAGGCGGCGCGGCTGGGCCGGCCTGCTCGGCTAGGCCTTCAGCCCAGTCGGGCGGCGAAGAGTTTTTTTAAATAAATTCCGCCTAAGACAAATCCTAAAAAAATATAGAAAATAATCTAAAAATGCCAAAAACAATTTTCATTGTCTAAATAATATATTTAGAACGAAGTGAACATTTTTCTAGCCTAAAATGTAATTTTGAAGAAAGCATATTTTTCTAATTCAAATAAAACCTCGAATAAAATATTTATTTGATTTTAAAATCTTCCCTCCAATATTTCTCTTATTTTGTAGAAGTCATTTTATCTCCACTCTTTTATTTTTATATTGGAAATTTTTCAGAGAGAAAAATTATTGAAATGAAAAATGACCCTCTTTTCAAATTTGATAAAATTCAAATATAAAATTAAACAAAACCTCCAACTCTCTCCTTGGGTCCTTGAGTTGCTTAAGATTTCTAGGATCACACAAAATGCAAATAAAATATGATATGCATATGATGACCTAGGTATAACATCCAAATTGAAAATTGGGATGTTACACTAACACTTGTCATTGAGAGCATCGCATCCTCCGAGGACTTCGAGCGAAAATCATCAAGTGAGGAAAACCCAAACCCAAACACCTACAAACCCAGAGTGATTGAGCATCACTGAAGAGATTGTTCCTGTGTGGAACCGATGCTTGTTACCTTTGAGGACTGTGCATCCTCCAGACGGTTAGGCGTCATGGTCTAGAGCATCCAAGAGGAAATTGTGGATCACCGAGTGACCGAGTTTGTGAAGGTTTGGAAGTCACCTGAAGACTTACCACAAGTGATTGGGCGAGGTCTGTGTGACCTTAGCTCAAGGAGAATATGGTGAGGACCGTGTGTCCGGGACTGTGTGTCCTCAGGTTTAAATACCTAGCCGCTCCAACCAGGCGTACGACTGTCACAGCAGTTGGAACTGGTCTACCAAATTATCGTCTTCACCAAGCTACTAGTTCTATCTCCTCAACCCTTTCATTTCCTCATTCTTGTGATGAAGTACTTGATCATTACTGTTTGAAGGCTTTGACTGAAGACTTTCTCAATTTCCTCAATCCTAATTCCTCTGTCACTTTGCCTTCAGCCTGCTTATCATGTGTTTACGCTACTTGTACTATGTGCTTGTTTTCATTTCATCATGATGACTGTGCTACTACTCATTTACGCTTGCATCTGAGTACTTATTCCGCTGCTAGTCATTCGTGACTTAGGAATTTCCTCACCTTGAAATTCCTCAGTGACGAATTTTTAAAAATCGCCTATTCACCCCCCTCTAGTCGATATAACGCACTTTCAATTGGTATCAGAGCAAGGTACTCCCTTGTTCTGTGTGATTTTGGTTTAACCACCTGGAGTTTTAGTTATGTCGACTACATGCATGATCCAAGTCTCGGCTGGGTGTCCTACCTTCAATGGGAACACCACAAAAAAAAGACACATCCATGACATTTTGGGCCGAATTAATTTTTTTTCTGTCATACATATGACACTTCTATGACGATAATTATGACAAAACCCAGTATCATCATAGATGTGGTGGGCTCCTACTTCTATGACAAAAAATCATGATAGGAAATGGGATTTTCGTCCTGGGCAGGCCGGAGACGTAGCTGCATGACATTCTTTGGGCCGTCCATGACGGAAAAACCATGGTAGAAGCGAGGGCGAGGAAAATTTCGGGAAGTTCCCGGTTACGGTGGGAGGTCAGTGGCCGAGCGATGCGCGCTTCTCTCGTACGCGTACGCGCGTGTGTGTGAGGCGTTGGCTCTAATTGAACCCGAGCGAGGCGTTGGGCTCTAATTGAACCCGAGTGATTGCACTGCAGGCTATGCATTACTGAACCCGAGCGATCGATCGATGGCTGTTAACTGAACCCGATCGAGCGATTCCTTCACTACTGTTGCTAACTGAAGCCGATCGATGCT
>NC_057800.1:402277018-402279739 GCF_018294505.1 Triticum aestivum | reverse complement strand
TGTTGCCTCTGGATGAACAGGACCCCGATCGATCGAGCCGGTTGGGTCTGGATGAACAGGACGCCGTGGAGGGCTGGATGAATAGGACCACCCCATGGGGGGCAGGATGAACAGTAGACGGTGGAGGGTAGGATGAACAGTAGCCCGTGGAAGGGTGGTTGAACAGGAGCCCGTGGAGAGGGCTGGTTGAACAGTAGCCGGTGGAGTAGCGCGCGGTGGAGGCTGGATGAACAGGAGACCGTGGATGAACAGTCGCAGGTGGAGGCTGGAGGAGGTCGACGGTGGATGAACAATAGCTCGTGGAGGCTAGAGAGGGTCGACGATGGAGATGAACAGTATCCCATGGAGTCCCATTTTGCGGTACGCCACACCCCTCCCGATGAACAGGACCCCCATTTCGACCGTAGCGCTCCAACACAATTCCGTTTCGTTCGTTTTGCGGTACGCCACACCCCTCCCGATCAACAGGACCCTCGTTTCGACCGTAGGAGGTCCGTTTCCTCCGTTTTGCGGTACGCCAGACCCCTCCTGATGAACAGGATCCCATTTCGAACGTGGCCGGTCGAACACAAGGTCGTTTCCTCCGTTCTGCGATACGCCAGGCCTCGTTTCCATCACCTATTCCGTCCAAGACCTCCTGATGAACACGACACATTCCATTGCCTCCCCATGAACACGACGCATTCTGTTGCCTCCCCATGAACACGACGCATTCCGTTGCCTCCCCATGAACACGATGACGATGCTGTTTCTCCATTCCGACCCAGCCATGTACACGAGCCCTGGCCGTACGTATGCGCGAGTAGGCGTTCGAGACCCCACCCATAATACACATACGTGGCCATATTTTCTTTCTTGCACCCTGGCTGCTATATGTACATGTACATGCTACGAGTGCGCCTGTACTACGACACGTGTGAGCCTCTACTACGACACGTGCGAGCCTCTACTACGACACGTGCGCGCCTCTATATCGACCAGTATGTACGTACACGTTCGTGACTAGAATGACAACGCTACGTATGCTTCGACCAGGTGGGTCCCGACTGTCAGGAACTTCCTTGCCTGCGAAGATGTAGCTGGTGGGTCCCAGCAGTCAGGGGGCGAATTGTTTTTTTTGCCCGGACGCACTTCCTTGCGTGCGAAGATGTAGCTGGTGGGTCCCAGCAGTCCGGGGGAAACGTTTTTTTCGCGAAATACAGTGGCCCGTCTGGTGGGTCCCAGCTGTCAGGTGGAGGAATCATTATTTTCCGCGTAATAAGGAGGCACTTCCTTGCTACGGCTGTGGACCCAACCGTCAGCCTCTCCACGTATAGTCCATGTCCGATGGAAGTCATTCCTTGACCATGTTGACCACGCCGCCGAGAGCACCAGGGCGGTGGACGACGACGAGGCCTAGGAATGGGACGACACGGAGGCAGGGAAGACTCGGCAATTGTTTCCCACGCGGAGGGGTTTACTGGTCCGTCTGCCATCGCCGGAGAATAACAGCAGGTGTGGGTGAGTAGAGGGATGGCTAGGCCAGCAATGGGAGTACGGTCGGGCGGTGAGGCATGTGCGGCACCACAGCCAGCCGCGAGGAGGAGGGAGTAGGCAGTCCCGCCGACGCTTGTTTGAGCGACTGGAGCAGGAAGAGCAGAGATTGAAGAAGCACGACGGCCGTTGGATGGACATCCAACAGTCAGTGCTTGTGTGTCAACCTTTTTTTAGGAAAGCCTCAAATCTGTGGAAAATAGCATACAGCCCATCTGCCATTATTTCTAATAATTTACAACCCATTTTCTAATTCTTAAGGTTTTTTTGGAGCCCATATTCTTTTTGTTAGCATTACAGCCCATATTGTGGCAACGATTAAAAAATTATACGAAATTTTGCATATTTCGGTGCGCTCCGACCTGTTTTTAATCCCGAAATTTCGACTCACATTCAAACTGATTTTAAAAATAAATGTATATCAATATAAAATCCAACAAATTCTCCATGCATAAAAACTAATGTAATTTAAAATCTTGAAATGAAAAAAAGATATTTGAAACTAATTGCCGGTTTGATGTGTTTTGAAAATGTACAACCCATTTCTCATTACTGATGGGCCATTTTCTCGGCCAGCCGAATGAAAGCTCTCCTCGTCTTGCAAGATTTACAGCCCAACAGGCCTGACAAAGCGACTTACTTGGCAAATCACAAAAAACTGGGTTGTGGCCGTGGACCCAGCTATCAGCCTCTCCACGTACAGTACTCTTCCGATGGAAGTCGTTCCTTGACCACGTTGACCATGCCGCGCAGAGAGCACCACGGCGGTGGACGACGGCGAGGCCTAGGAAGGGGACGATGCGGCAGTGGAAGCCCGCGCGGAGAGGACTATGAGGGCTCACTGGTTCGGCTGCGGTGTGAGGCTGCCGTCGCCGCAGGGCCTGACCAGCGGTGGGAATAGTAAGGGGCGATGAGGCCTCTGCGGCAGCACAACCGGCCACAGGAGGCAGGAGCATGCGGCACGACCGGTGCTGCTTTGGGCGGCTGGAGCAAGAAGACCAGAGCATGAAGAAGCACTACGGCCGTTGGATGGACATCGTACGGTCACTTGAGCTAGAATCGTTCATATTGACTAAGTTGACAAAGCCCTTCGTCGCCGTCAACTTAGTAGGCCCACAAGTCAGCCTCCCAGCAAGGTGGGTCCCAGCTAGCCGGGGGAGTTTTCATTTTTTGTGCGTAATAAGGAGG